>NC_083604.1:47803460-48106490 GCF_029168945.1 Cannabis sativa
GCAACACAGATGAGTGACTCACTAAATCACTTTCCGGGACTTTAAACTTGAAACTAAAAGTTTTCCTATCGATAAACCTCATGGCAATACCCTAAATATCTCAAAATTGGCCAAAACTAGGGTTTTGGAAATTCCCCCAACAGGCAGACCGGTTCCCAACCGGCAATCCGGTTCTGGGTCACCAACCGGTCGACCGGTTGGTATCGGTCTCCCGTAACCGAATTCCTTCGCCGCTGGGAACCCAAAAATCATCCCCCTTAATTCAATTCAATCCCAAACCTTACCAAACTCTCCAGTATACCTATACAATGCATAAACATCCATTTCCAACCAATAAATCACAGAATAAACCAACAAATCAAATTATGCCATTAAAGCTCAAAGCTTGAGTTTCAAAACTCAAGCTTGCTTAGAATCACTATCAAGCATCAAAACCAGCAGCTAGAACCTTAAATTAATCAATATAGAGCATAACAACTAAACCCAAATCATTTCTAAACCTAACAACCACTAACCTAACAAATCACCTCTTGAAACTAAGCAAAACTTGAGAAAAAACATAACTAGAGAACAACTAAAGTTACCTTGGTTAAATCCTCCTTGATTCCTTGCTAAATCCCAATGAAAAGAGAAGAAAATTCTGGTTTGGTCCTTGGTTTGTCCCAGCCGAAAGCAAGAGAGAGAGAGTTCAAGAGATAATTCAATTTTTCCAATTTTTCTTCTTTATCTCTTAATTTCTCAAAAGAAAAGGGTTCCCAATTATTTCTTGCTGAAAAGAAATATGCTAGGTGTCACTCACTCATGGCAGCCACCTATCCACCATTAAACAAAATGTCTAAAATGCCCTTTAGACTTAAAACTAGGGTATTTCTAAAGCTAGGGGTAAAATGGTCAAAATCCATAACCCCGCTCAATCCCGATAATCTATTTTCTCTAAAATATTTTCCACTATGGAATAGGGTTCTAAACTTACCCATGTGATCAATCTAGCCATCCATCGCATTTTCCGTTGTCGCCAAGCAAAAATTACAAAATTAACATATTTCACATATAAGCTAAATAATACTCCTGGAGTTTAATAAAATCTCCGAAATTGAGAAATTATAACTCTAATATTTATTTCTAAATATTGGGGTCCACATTAAAATTTATTCACAAATAATAATAAAATAATAAAAATTAGTGCTAATTGCCTTTACTAATCCACATTACTAGAGCAGTCATTACATTTGAATATTTTAAATATTATTTATAAATATCTAATAAGTAAAATGACATTATATAGCCATAAATATCATTTTTCTAACTTATAATTTTTAAATAATAAAAAATTTTATAAAATAAACAATTTATGAATTTAAAAATTTTATGGTTAGGATATCTATAAAAATATTTAGGTTAATTTTAAATTTATAATTATTTAATTTATCAAATAAGATAATTTTAATATAATATTTCAAATTAAAAGGATAATGATATCTTTTAATTTAAAATATATCTAATATTAAAATATCTAATATTATTATTAAATAATTTGAATATTTTAAGAAATTAACAAATTTTTAAAATCTAACCATAATTCAAAATATAAAATAACTAATTTTTAAATTTAAACTTCAAAATATCAAAAATTAATAATAATCTATTAAAAAATAAATATTATTAATTTTAAAATTTTGATATTTGGGTTTAAATATTAAAAATAATATATTATTTAGATATTTAGGGATTTGAAATGGAAAAATACAAAAAATAGTGAAAAAATCACAAAAATCAGATTTTTGGTGCATAACACCTTGCTTCCGAGGAGGAGGCTGCATGCAGCCCTATGCGAGCGTAAGAATGAGTTTGCAACCTCCTTGAGTGAGGTTTCTCGATCTGCTGCTGGGTGGGACGCGCAGAATCGTGTTTGAACATGGGCGTGACCGAGGCTTCTGACAAAAAATGTCTGAGGCATGTAGGCGGTTGGCAGCCTTGTCCGAGGGTCTGGTGCGATGGTGCACCCCCTCTTGACACCATATGCACCGGAATTTTCAAACCTTCATATCTTTCTCATTTTTTTATTGGAATCGAGTTCCGTAAAAAAATAAAATTACTTAATTTTTCACAAGAAATCCAAATAAATTATTTTCAGAACAAAAATAAAATTATATTTCATGGAAAAATTCAGAATTCACAAACATTCATCAATTCACACATAAACCAACATGAACACATCCAAATCAACAAAATCATCGTTTTAAATTCATATTTCATGAAAGTAAATTATTATCATGGCTCTGAGGCCAGTTGTTGGAACTTATTTTACTAGGATCTAGATTTACTAACATGTATGTTTATTATAATTCTATAATCTAATACCATAAATATGAATTTCCTAATACAATGAAATAAAAAAAAATATAAAGTTTAGAAAATCTTACATTGATGACATCAGAATAATATGACTCCTCCCGTTCAGATCTCTAGCCCTTGATTCATTTCTGTAGCAGAGCATTATCAAGATCTGAACTTGGATATTCTCTCATTCAGTTTGGTTGACTACCTTCTTCTGCACGATGATTGAGTACTTGACTTACTATGAGTGGCTATGGTACTCTATCACTAAAGACTTGAATTGATAGAAGAACAACAAGAAGGATTCGAAATCACTATAGAAAGAGTCTCTCATCTACTAGTTGTCTGACTGAGTTAGAAAATTAGGTTTAGATTGGTTGAAGGGTTAGTTGGATGAGAATGAGAGCATCATGTTCCTTTTATAGTATTTCAACTAGGGTTTAGGATTTAATTATATGGATTAAAATAGATAAAATAATGAGTAAATAGTTGCTTTAGTGGTCGGTCACTTAATGGGTCTCACTAGTTACAATTTTGCCACTTTATTTCAACCATTTTTTTTTTCAATAATACCATATTTTCCAATTTTAATCCTATAAATGCCAAAATTATTTATTTAATAATTATAATTAATTATCAAATAAAATTGATATTTATCTTATTTATTAATTAGACTTAACAAAGTCTCTTAAACAACAAATAAACCCCAAAACCTCTTTTTTTTCACAATTAAGCTTTTGCTTAGTGAAAATTCATAAATAAGATAGTCTAATTTTAGAATGATAATTGATTAATTAAAATCAATTAACTGAGTCTACAAGCAATATTATCTCAACCAGTGTGAGGACCATGGGTCTATATAATCAAGCTTCCAATATGTAGAACTAGAATTTATCAAGTAAATTTTCTGACTTATTAATTCCTCCTTGCGCCACTATAGATTCTGAATTGCACTCTTAATTATATAGAACGCTCTATATGTATCAAGATATAGATATGCTATGAATTATCCATCATTCTAATCTAAATAGTCAAAGATTCTCTATAGATGATCTACATCGAATAGGGACAAATTTACCGTTATACTCTTCAATGTATTTATCTTTAAAACACTTAGCTACCTATAAATGATATTTTAGTAAACTAATAAAATTACTAAAATGAGACCTCAATTATTTATTTCTATTAAGCCAAGCTTGAAGAAAATCATCATTTCACTTCTAAATACTTATAGAAGCTATAGATTTCATATTTATGATTAGCGCTCCCACTCAATTGTACTATCATGTTCCTAAGATGTAAAGTATTCAGCTGACCGAGCTTTAACGAACAACTCTAAGAACATAAATAATACAATTAACCAGAACTTAACCATATCAAGATTAAGATCTATTGACCAAAGATCAACTAACTGATATTGACTTAGATAGATATAACGGTAAGTTTATGATATCTTATCCAAGTTCAATATCGGTCTAGTCCGATGCATACTCCATACATCCAATCCTAGCATACTTTGCCAATGCCATGGAAAGAACATAACACTTATTCAAGGTGTAAGTCTACTCTATCACTAATTATAATGTTAGTCTAAATCCAGTGTACTGACAAATCACGAGACTTAAACTTTGAAACATATAATCATGATTATATTCCGCTGTGTTGACAACACTATAATTATGAATAACTATATGTTCTGGATTTAATATAATTTATACATTAAATATATAATCATGAAATCAATCATGTGAACCATGCATCATAAAATAATTTTTGATCTTTTATTAATTAGTACATCTAATTATATTTAAATGGGTTTTATTTAGGGCACAACCCAACACTACATACGTAAAATAGGTTCGGTAAGAATAAGAGAGTAGAAAGAGGGAAGACACGAACCCTCGAAGTCATGCACACGAGTGGTCTCTTGCTGGGATGGGACCTTGCATATGAGGGAGGTCCTCGCCGTGACATGGTCTACGAGCGAAGAGGACTCTTGCTAGGTCATGGTGCATGTAAGGCAAGGAAGGCCCTCGGTAGGTCGTGGTGCACACGAGCGAGGAGGACCCTCGGGGTTTGATGCATGTGAGTAAGGAGGGCCCTCGCAGGGTCACGGTGCACACAAGGCAAGGGGGACCCTCGGGGTCCAATGCATGCGAAGCAAGGGAGGACCTTCATTCATCTTAGGGTCTCCTCTACGACGAGAGGTCCCTTGCCCATCTCAAGGCCTCTGATTTCTTCTAGAGTACATACACATGTAAGCTTTCTTATGCGTTTAACATGTGTAAAATTCGAGAACTTTAGTCATGTTAATGTGTCATGTTCATCGTACAATGTTAATATCTCGTATAAAAAAAATAGAAAATAAAAAATTCGTATAGATGGTAATTGCCCACATGTAGATATATATATATATAAATGAATAAATTTCGGCCAAATTTCTTAAAGTTTCATTATAGTTGCAACTAACCCCAAAATTGATTTGTTGACGGTAAAACCTTCTAAATCTCTATTATGTTAGTAGTTTACTATTTCTATGTATTTCTTGTTGTTATCTGCCATGTTGAACTGTACACGTGTACACAGTGTGTTGTTAACATAGACGTACACATGATACAATTTTACTGATCTACATAAATAATTAGTTAAAAATATAAAAAAAAAATGATTTTAAGTTTTTAAAATAAAAAATTATTTTTAAAATAATAGTAAAAATAAATAAAAAATAAAACATATTAGAAATTAAAATTAAAACAAACAAAAAATAATAATAATAATAATAATAAAAAGAAATCCTAACCTAAACCTAAATCCCATCTCTTTCACCCATTCTATTCTGACTCCCCTCTGTTCTTTTTCTTCTTTCTCACGACTTCCATACTAGATGGGTCCAATTGCTGACAAAACCTGTTCTCCTCCTTCTCAATCCCTTTCAAGCCTGTTTGGTACACAAGACTGGACTGGATTAGATAAGCCAATTTGTCCAGTCCAGTGTTTGGACATGCTGAATGTCTGGATAACTAATTCAGCTAATCCCATCTGTCTAAGATTATTTATCCCATCTGGCAGGGTGGGATAAAAATCCCATATAGGTGAGATTTTTTTATCATTCTTTTAAAATTTTTATTTTGTTAATACATTTTAAAATTAATAAGAATTTAAATGAAAGAATTATTACAAATTTATTTATAAATTTTTTTATCAAAAATTTATTCATTAAAATTAGTACAAATATATAATTTTGAATTATCATATATAAGCTTTCAAAATTTAAAATAATATTAATTAAACAATACTTATTTAAATTGATTATAAGAAAAAATATAATAATAAAGTTATATATTCTTCTGAAATTATTAGAAATTATATTAATATTTTAGAAAATTAATATTTGTATCAAATTAGTGATTAAATTATTATTTGGCATAAATATTTTGAATTCTTCAAGTATTTTTGTTTTACTATTTTAATTATTTATTAAATAAAATTATAATAAATTATTTTAGGGTAAATAGCGGCACAACCCCCAAAATTTTTATTTTGGTTTCATTTAACCCCAAAAACTCAAATTTAGGTGGTAAAACCCCCAATACTCGTGTTCTGTTAGTAATTTAATATTTTCGTCTATTTTAGGTGTTAAGTGCCATGTTGGACTGGACACAGTGTACACATGACACAATTTTATTGGTCAACGTAAAAAATTATTTAAAAAAATTAAAAAATTGAAATAAAATTAATTTAAAATTAAAAAAAAAAATTCCTTTCTTTCTTTTTCTTGTTTTTTCTTTCCTTTTCTTTTTCTTTCCTTTTCTTTTTCTTTTTCTTTCTTTCCCTTTTTCTTTCGTCTGTTTCTTTTTTCTTCCTTTTTTTTTTTTCAGTTTTTTTCATTTACGGCTCTCTCTCTCTCTCTCTCTCTCTCTCTCTCTCTCTCTCTCTCTCTTCCCTAGAAACCATCATCACCTAACCAAAACCACCAACACCTCACCAAAACTACCACAACATAAAACCAATCAAAGCTCACCTGAAACAGAAAAAAATGCAAATTATAAAACACCAAAATATAGTTTGTTAAACCAAAATAGGTGTTTTCCAAATCACAAAACACCTTGATCTGGAAAAATAAAATATCATTTTTGATAAAGAGAAATGAGGAGAGGAAAGGACTTACGAGAGCATCGAGGGAGAGAGAGGTGTCGTCGAGGTGTTGGGGGTTGTCGGAGAACCGTCGAGGTGGTTGGATGTTGTTGGAGAACTGTCGAGGTGGTTGGGGGTTGTTAGAGAACCACCGAGGTCGCTTGTGGTGGCTGCCGAAGGGTTTTGAGATCATTAGGACTAAGGAGAGAGAGAGAGAGAGAGAGAGAGAGAGAGAGAGAGAGAGAGAGAGAGAGAGAGAGAGAGAGAGGAGTCGAGGTGGCTTGGGTGGTCGGAGAACTGCTGGGGTGGCTGCCTAAGGGTTTTGAAAACCCTAGATCGAGAGAGAGAGAGAGAGAGAGAGAGAGAGAGAGAGAGAGAGAGAGAGAGAGAGAGAGAGAGAGAGAGAGAGAGAGAGAGAGAGAGAGAGAGAGAGGAGATGAACAGACGAAAGAAAAGAAAAAAAAGAAAGAAAAAGAAAAAGAAAAAGAAAGAAAGGGAAAAAAGAAAGCAAAAAAAAAAAGAAAAATTATTTTTTATTTATAATTTTTTTTAATTTCAAATTAATTTTTTTTAATTTTTTAATTTTTTTAAATAATTTTTTACGTGAACCAATAAAATTGTGCCACGTGTACACTGTGTCCAGTCTAACATGACACTTAACACCTAAAATGGACAAAATATTAAATTGCTAACAAAACACGAGTATTAAGAGTTTTATCACACAAATTTAAGTTTTGGGGGTTAAATAAAACCAAAATAAAACTTTTAGAGGTTTTGTCGCTATTTACCCATTATTTTATTATATATTTATGATATATATTTAATTATATATGATATATTATTTTATTATTCGTCTTTATTTTTTTGCTAGGAATTATTTATTTTTTATTTATTATTGTATTTTTTTATTTTAATTTAATTTTTTTTTAAAAAAAAGAATAAAAAAGAAATAAATAAAATAGTTCAGTCTACTCTTAAACCAAATACAGAATTACGTTCAGCATAATCCAATCTTGTCCAGTCCTGTCCAATCAAGTCATTTTCAGTCCAATCTCGTGTTTCAAACAGACCCTTCACACTCTATCTTTCTCCCATTTTACTCTCTCGCACAATCGCTCCCTTGCTCTTTCCCTCTTTCTCATGAAATCTCAGCCCAACTCGGGTTATTAGACTTTCCTAGTTTACCCTTAAGTCGGTTAAGTTAGTTTATGATTACACTTCAGTCGGTTATGTTAGTTAGTCCTGCTGTGTTTTATTAACTTGTATATAAAAGGCATTTTCTCATTTGTAACCATTCAGTTCTAACAATCAATAAAAAAACATAATTCTTTTTTCTCTGCTTTCTGCTCTAATATGGTATCAGATGAATAACAACCCTCATCTTCAAGCTTCAACCTGAATATTCAATCAACAATGGTGAGAACTCGTGCTACATCTTCGGCTACTACCACAGATCAAGATCCTGATCCTGTGATCGATGCCTCCACAGCTCCGCCACCACAACAACAACCTGCAACTAATCCCAATCGAGTTGACATCCCAGCTCCAAGTTCGAATCAAGAACTCAACAATCGGCCTGCATATGAAGATATTCGATCCCCATATTTTCTCAGCACAGCAGACCACCCCGGTCTTGCACTTGCAACTCCAATCCTCACTGACAAGAATTTTCAGTCATGGAAACGCGATTTTCGACTCTCAATCGGTGCCAGGAACAAAACTCCCTTCCTCGATGGATCACTTCCTCAGCCTCCTGCTCATGACCAATTACACGGTTCTTGGGTTCGTTGCAATCAAATGGTTATGTCCTGGATTCTCCATTCAGTTTCCCCATAAATCAAGAGCAGCATCATGTATCTTGATACTGCTGCTGAAATGTGGAATGTTCTAAATAACCGATTCAACCAAGGAAATGGTCCAAGAATCTTTGAGCTCAATGAAAATCTCACATACCTTCATCAAGGTGATGATTCTGTCAGCACTTACTTCACCAAACTCACTGCAATTTGGGATGAAATCAACCAGTTAAGGCCAAGATTCCCATGCACTTGTGCTGCTGCTGCACAAGCACAACACCACCAAAATCATGATCAAGTCCTTCAGTTTCTCAAAGGACTCAATGAATCATATCATGCAGTTCGTGATCAGGTACTTCTCATTGACCCTTGTCCTTCTCTTAATAAAGTTTTTTCCATGATAATTCATCAAGAAAGACAACGATCTCTGGGCACTCGAACTATTCCCACCATTGCTGCTGTAACATCGAACTCTGCCCCCAATTCTGTACCTGATCCATCCCCTGCTGCAAACCAAACATCAAGAAACAAAAGGCCTCGCCCACACTGTACTCACTGCCAAAAACCAGGGCACTACAAAGATAAGTGCTACTTCTTACATGGTTTCCCACCTGGTTATGGCACTAGAAAACCTGCTGATAACAACAACAGGAAACAAGAAACTGGTTCTACCAGTCGAAACCAACCTCAAACATCTCAAGTCTCCACTACTGATTGCTCTACAAATCAACTCACTTCCGCACAATGTCAACAATTGATTTCCATGCTCACTCAGCAACTAAATCCCACACCAGATGCCTCCACTTCAGATGCACCAATTGCAAATCAATTTTCTGGTAAATTCAATACCCGATCTCCTTTCAATTGGATTATTGACAGTGGTGCTACACACCACGTTTGTTGCAACTTACAATGTTTTTCTTCCATAACACCTAATTTTAATACCAAATATGTCACATTACCAAATGGCTCCCAAGTAAAAATCGAGAATACTGGTACTGTTGTAATCAATAAACACATTACTTTAACAAATGTTCTTTTTGTTCCCCAATTTAGATACAATCTTTTATCTGTTAGTTATCTCTTAAATAACAGTCCTTATGTCATAAAATTCGATGCTAACAACTGTTACATCCAGGAGCATTCTCAGATTTTGAAGATTGGGACAGCTAATCAACATGGCAATCTCTACTATTTGCAGCAAGATTCACCTTCTGCAACACCTTTTAAATCAATTTCTTGTAATATCAATATCAATACAAACCAATGGCATACACGCCTTGGTCATCCATATGTACTTGTTACAAATAAACTCAATAAACAAATGAATTTTCACAATGATATTACTCATTCTTTTCATTGTCCTGTATGCCAATTAGCTAAGCAAAAGAAATTGCCATTTCAGTCCAACAACAATTTTTCAAATGACATATTTGATCTCATTCATATGGACATTTGGGGACCTTATCCCACAACATCAATTGAAGGATATAAATATTTCCTAACAATCGTAGATGACCATTCACGATATACTTGGACATACTTTCTTCGAGCCAAGTCTGATGCTCCACAAATCATACACAACTTCATCAATTATGTCAATGTTCAGTTCAAAACTAATATAAAATCAATCCTAACTGACAATGCTAAAGAATTGAAACTCACTCAATTCTATACCAGCAAAGGAATAATCAATTTTAATGCTTGCGTGGGTAGACCACAACAAAATTCAGTGGTTGAACGAAAACATCAACACATACTTAATGTGGCTCGTGCTTTAGCTTTTCAGTCTAACCTCCCCTTAGTTTACTGGACTCAACTAGTTCATACGGCTGTTTATCTAATAAATAGAATTCCATCAATCATTCTCAAAGATAAAACACCATTCAAACTTCTTTATCATAAGCCACCTAAGTATGATCACCTCCGAAACTATGGATGTCTAACCTATGCTTCCCATATCAATATCTCTCACAAACTTGCTCCTCGTGCCAGAGCAAGTATCTTCATAGGTTACCCGGAACATATGAAAGCATACACCTTGCTTGACTTACAAAGCAAACAAATCTTTCATTCAAGGGATGTTGTCTTCTATGAAAGCATTTTTCCCTTACAAAACAACCAAAATAATCACAACATCAGCAATTTTTTTTCATAATCCCTCACCACATTTTGTTGACACAACCACTCTTCCTACTCAAGACCCAAAGCAAACTGTAGAAAATATCACTACAGTACCACGACATGTTACAGAAAATAACAACCCATATATTCCACCCCAACCACAATCCAAAACCCCACCAAAAACAAAAACAGGGAGAAAAATTAAAAAGCCAACATATCTACAAGCTTACTCTTGTAATTCCACTACATATCCCCTTGCCAACTATCTCTCATATACAAAATTCTCAAAACTTTTTACTGCTGCATTACTTGCTACAGCCCAATGCACAGAACCTACATCCTATGCCGAAGCCTCAAAACACAAAATATGGAACAATGCTATGGATGTGGAAATAGATGCATTAGAGAAAAATCACACTTGGATTGTAGTTCCTCTCCCACCTGGTCAACATGTAATAGGAAACAAATGGGTATATCGCATCAAATATAACCCAGACGGCACAACAGAAAGATTCAAAGCACGGTTAGTAGCCAAAGGCTACAACCAGCAACAAGGGATAGATTTCTTTGACACCTATGCTCCTGTAGCTAAATTCAATACCTTAAAATTGCTCTTTGCTTTAGCAACCATCAAAAATTGGCACCTCCATCACATGGACATAAACAATTCCTTCCTTCATGGAGATTTACATGAGGAAGTCTATATGAAACTCCCTCAAGGATACACTCCCAAAGGAGTGATTCCCAAAAATGCTGTTTGCAAATTACAAAAGAGCTTGTATGGCCTTAAACAAGCATCTCGTCAATGGTATGCTAAACTCAGCAATACCCTTATCAATCAAGGCTTCAAACAATCTCAAAATGATCACTCATTGTTCATCAAACATCAATCTGGCACCTTCCTTGCACTACTCATCTATGTAGATGACATAATAGTTGCAACAAACAACATGACTGCCTTAAACAATTTCATTTCAACACTTGATGCTCAATTCAAACTTAAAGATTTAGGCAGCCTCCATTTCTTTCTCGACCTTGAGATTGCCTGAAACAACAATGGTATCTCTGTTACACAAAGACCATTCACAGTTCAATTCTTACAAGAAACTGGAACGCTTGGCACAAAACCCGTTTCCACTCCAATGGAACCCAACACTAAACTCAGCCAAGACAATGGTCCACTCTTGGAAAATCCAACACAATACCGCAGCCTCATTGGCAGATTACTTTATCTCACCATCACCAGGCCCGACATCAGCTTCACCGTAAACAAACTTAGTCAATATCTCCAAGCTCCTCGACAACCTCATATGAATGCTGCCATCCGTGTACTTCAATACATTAAAGGAACCCCAGGTCAAGGATTCTACTTCCATGCATCTTCCAACAACAATCTTACATTACAAGCCTTCACGGATGCGGATTGGGGCGCCTGCCTCGATACTCGAAGGTCTATAACTGGCTATTGCATATTCCTTGGCAAATCCCTCATATCTTGGAAGTCCAAAAAGCAGCAAACCGTGTCGAGATCCTCCGCTGAAGCTGAATACCGAGCCATGGCAAACACCACTTGTGAGCTAACATGGTTACACTCCATTCTCAAAGATTTCAACATCACCATCACCATGCCTTCAACTCTGTTTTGCGATAACACAGCTGCTATCCACATATCAGAAAACCCCGTCTATCATGAGTGTACTAAACAAGTAGAGATAGACTGCCACATTGTACGTGAAAAGATAACCAATGGCACACTGAAGATGAACCATGTCTCCTCCAGCAATAACTTAGCCGACATCATGACCAAGCCCCTTTTTCCTGCTCAATTCAACAGTATTATGTCCAAGTTGGGTGTAAAGAATCTCCACACTCCAACTTGAGGGGGTGTATTAGACTTTCCTAGTTTACCCTTAAGTCGGTTAAGTTAGTTTATGATTACACTTCAGTCGGTTATGTTAGTTAGTCCTGCTGTGTTTTATCAACTTGTATATAAAAGGCATTTTCTCATTTGTAACCATTCAGTTCTAACAGTCAATAAAAACAGAATTCTTTTTTCTCTGCTTTCTGCTCTAATACTGGTGGAGTCTTTTCCCTCTTTCCCAAATCTAGGTCCTTATTTTGTTGTCTTTCTATCACTGTGAGTTTGTCATTGGAGTTCACGTCTCCATGGCTTTCAGGCCATTTTTAGGCGTGCTTGGGCATCACCTTGGGCCAAGAGTGACACAATTGAACTAAGAACCTCGAGGGAACAAAATCCAATGGCTGATCCGACTAAAGAGTCATCAAAACCCACCGTGAGATCTATGCCAGAGCCGAGCATATTTGGATCCGATCCAACCAGCTTCAGACCCCGTCGGAGCCCACTGCGATTCATGTCCCCTTTTTGTTATTATAAATAAATTTGGTTTTTAATTTTTCAGTTGGAATCAATGGCTCCCAAACATTCTTCATATATTCATTGATTTGATTTAGTTTGTGATTTTGTTGGTTTAGTTTTGTTTTGTATTTTATTGTTGTTGATTTGGATCTAGCAAATGTAATGGTGGTGGTGGTTGTAATGGTTGAGGTGGAGGTCTGGAAATAGATATGAGATTTAGTTTGATTTTTGTTTGATTTTTTTTTTTTTGTGTGATGTGAATATATATGAAAAGTAGGGAGCAATGGTGGTTTTGATGGTAGCGGCGATGGATGGTGGCGGCGGTGTTGGTGATGGTATAAAGAATGAAGATGAGAAAAATAAAAACTGGAAAAAAAAAAAGAACATATGGTCTGTAATAATGAGAAAAGAAAGAAAACAAATCTTTTTTTAAATAATTTATTTAATTTAAAATTAATTTATTTTAATGTTTTTTTTAAATAAGTCTTTATGCACTTATAAAATTGTGCTATGTGTGTACTATGTCTATGTGTACAACATGAAAAATTCAACATTAACAACACAAAAATTAGTTTAGAAGGTAAACTGCTAAAAGAACTTAAGAGGTTTTACAATCAAAAAATTCGTTTTGATGCTTAGTTATAAGTTAAGTGAAATTTTAAAGGGCTGTTTAGAATGGGTTAATGCTAACAAGGGAATGGTAATGTGAAATATTATCTTATTTGTTTTGATGGTTTAATATTATAATGTTATTACCTTAGTAATATAACTATCATTGAAGAATATATTGTTGATAACTTCAAAAATAGTAAGGTTGAATTATTTTCTTTTATTATATTAATTTGAATACTATTTATGAATTAACTAGGGAACTAAACCGCGCTTCGCGCGATATTCCCTAATATTTTTTATTTTTTTTAGTATTAATTCAGTGATATAATATAAAATATGATATTGTGATGTTAGAATTATTAAAAAAAAAAGTAACATGATAGAATGATAGGATTTTAAAAATAAAATTTGGTATTTTACAAAATATGCAAACAAAAATGTAGTTATTTGTGACAAATATGTAGTTATTTGTGCGGACTATTAATTTATTTTATATATAAAAAATTAATAACATTTTAGAATAGATAATTTTTACCTTCTAATTTATTGATATTATTATCATAGTGTTTTACACCATTACCAAAATAAATAATAAAATAATAAACAGTAATAATATGTATATTTTTTAGTATTCTATAATTATTAAGATATTGATGATCATTTATATATCACTTTTTAAACATTGACCTTAATATCTTAATAAAAAACTAAAGAAAAAACCTTCACTGTTTGATGTATATTAGAAAATGTATACATAATAATAATAATATATAAGGATAATAATTTTATTTTACGATAATTTAAATTACATATAAAAATTTTAAATTTTTTTTATTAGTTTATTTTATAACTTGTTTTTAATATTTCAATATATATTCTTTTTACTCTTTAGAATTCATAATTAAAAAAAAAAATACAACAATAAAAAAATATAGTAAACATATATATATTTAATATATTTAAATAATAATTAATTCTCAATAATATGTGTTCAAATTGAATTTACATTTTATTTTATATTTTTCGAATATTCATCTTAGTTGTTTGAGCTTTTGCATATTTTAGAGTCCAACAATTATCTAAACAAATTGTAAGAACAATAAATTATTACAAGATAATTAACTTGATGACTTACATAAAAAAAATCCAAACTTATAACCAGAAACCTAAATATAAAATAAAGTACAAATCATACGAATTTATAGATGAGTTGAATAGATGAGATATATGATAAATATACACAGAACAAAATATATACTTATAAATTAAATACCTAAGACAAAACACATAATATGAATTGAAAACCTAATATATACTGCAAATTTATATACACACTTATAATATTTCACTTATGAGAATTGTTTGGCTTGTTACCATGGAGATACTTCTTATCCTTCTTCTTTTTTTTTTTTTTTTTTTTTTTTATGTTTCTTTAGCAAGAATATCAGTCATCTCCTGAATAGTCTATATTGCTCCTTTTCAGTATTGTAATTTGATTTGATTGAATCAAATTGAAAAGGAATAGTTTTCATCACAAACCACACCATGTAATCTTCACTGAGATCTAATCACATGGCCTTAAGCTTTTGGTAGCAACCCATGAGCCTGTCTATGTGAGCTCTAACATCACTCGTATTAGCATAATTAGTGCGATATGGAGCAAGGTCGTGGTAAGAATGATGAAGGGTTTTGATGATGATAAAAAGTCTCATAAATAAATACAAATGATTTTTTTAATGGTAGAATACAAATAGTTAATACATATGTTATAATGTTGCAATTATCATATGAATTGTTTTTGCATTAGAATACTATAAGTCATATTGATTATTAATTTCTTTTTAATTAGTTGGTTTTAATTTAGTATTAGTATAAAAATATTTAAACAAATCTAAAACCACTACAAAATAAAATGAGGATAATACTATCTTTATAGGAAGACATCTCAACTTTTTAATTAGCTTGATTATCATGAAGAGTGAGTTGGATAAGTACACACAATAGAGCCTACAAAAGCTGAGAAAAAAATGTGAATTTCTAGCCAATTTTTTTTAATATAGTAAAATTTATGGCTTCACAATATTGCTCATGAGAGTATATAGCTAGTGTATATCAATATAGGAATATCAAAAGAATGTTACAATATATATATAATAATAATATACACATGATATATAGATATTATAAATGAAAAGACATTGTAAATTTGTTCACATTAATAATATATAAGTATTATAAATATAAATAATAGTTATAAAATGAAAACACTATAAATTTTTGTTCACGTAATAATATATATTATGCATGATAGTTATATTATAAAATGAGAAGTCACCGTAAATTTTTTAAAATAATATAAATATGAATAGGAGTTATAAAAAGAAGATACCATAAATTTTTAGTTAATGAGAGTTTTAAGTAAAAGTTATTTTCCATTTCTTGAATAATTGTTGAAATAAGAATTATGATTAATTTTTTGAACTAATGCATAAATAAAATAATTAAAACAAATAAATTTATGTTTAAACATAAAAAATAGAAAAATATCATTCAAAATATAATATATTTTTTTAGAAATTTTGACCAATATTAATTTTAAATAAACATATTGAAAAGAACCATAAAAAATAGTACTTGATTTATTTACTTTTATTTAAGCATGAGATTGATGGTGAGAAAAACTTTGAAGCAAGTTGTTTGAAGAAGTTTATTGTACCGTGTCATATCTTAAAGATTGTGCTTTCTTTTGTCCTGCAAAATTTATCAATATAAGCAACCAAAATTGAAGTTGATGATGCACCCAAATGAATTATAAATAATCCACAAAATAGAAAAAAAAAAAAAATGGAATCTTAGATTTATAAGACGCCACATTATCGTGCTTAGCATTAGGAATATATAGATAGATATCGATTAGCATAGACAAATATATATATAATTTCTTAGTCAGAAAAAAATCTCTAAAAAATTATTGAATAAATAAAATCTCCTATTTATAAATTAAAATATAAGATTTGTAATAATACTCCTTACAAAAAAGAAAAAAGATGTCTAATAATGCTAATGATAGCTTTATTAGAAAATATAAAAATTAAATAAATATATTATCTATTTAGTATAGTCTAATGATATTGATTTATAGCTTTCTTATTTAATGATATTGATTTAGGTAATGAACAATATGGCAATAAAATATTGTATATGCTTCTTTTTATAGTCTAATGATATTGATTTATAGCTTTCTTATTTAATTTTATTTTCATAGGACCTCACATTTAAACTAAATATTAAGTACTACTATACTTATTATTGTGTAACAGTTAATTATGATTACAAATCAAAGGTTATGCAATAGATATATAATGTATGTAATAATTATAAATAAAAGTTAATTATTAATAATTAAAAATGTGATGAAAAAATGAAAGGTTTATTAAGAAAAAAATAGTTAAATAAATGTGAAAATTTCATAAAATAAAGAATGAGAAATATTTAAAAAATAACCAAATAATAAATATGTATTAATTTTATTAAATAATTTAAGTCACTTATTACAAATTATTATTATTAGTAAAAGCGTTACATTTTTTTATTAACATTATATGAAAAACAACAATTAAAAAAAAAAAAAAAGGTAGTAAAAATTGAGAAATTAAAAAACTGGTAAGAAAATTCATACAACTTACCATCTCTCCATAGATTGTTTTGATTTGATTGTTATTATATAATATAAAGTGAAAAAAAATTAGTTATATTTTAGTTACAAATTTTATATGTATAAATCATTAAAATTATCCTAACACATATATTAACGTCAAATGAAAGGTAAGAGTCTTAAGAATTTAAAGTCAAATTCAATAAACTCTTTTATATAAAACCTTTAAGTTATTACAATGGTAACAAAAAAAATAATAATTAACTTATGGGAGAGTAAGAGTTTATGAATTAATTGTCATAATGATTTTCACAATAATTATATCAAAAGAAGAACCTAAAGCTCATTAAAGAAGAAAAATATAATAAAAACTAATGAAATAATATGAAAAATTGAGAGAGCTAAGATTAAGAAAAAAGATCATATAGATTGACACCTATACTCCTTAATGCTTTCCTTTATATATATATATTGATAAATAAATTTAAATAGTATTAATATTTTTTTTTTGAAAAAAGCATTAATATTTTGATTATTATAAAAAAATATTACCATATATATTTAGTTTGTGAGATCATTTTTTATTTTTAACTAAGTTATTTATATATTATTAGCAATAACAATATATATGCATTATACATAAAATATATGTGGATGGTGTACATAAATGACATAGCGAACAAAAATAAATATTATAATGATAAAATATATATAAAAAAGCTCATTTTAATTAATAAAAAATACAATAAAATTTAATATTTATTAATTAATAAATATATTTCTTTAATAAATAATTATTTTATTTTATGTATAATTAACATTAAATGTCATAAAAAATTATTTTTATTTTTATTTTTAAAAATAATATATAAAATTCTTATACTCAACTAAAACTCAATTAACCGGAATATAACTACATATTATCCTACACAACTAAATACAGTTTACACATTTCTCTACCATAACATTCTCTTTCATAATATTCCCTATAATCAAATTATTTTGAACACCTCATTCTAAACCCCCTACAGAATTTGACTGCAATTTACTCTTTATAAATATTAAATTAAAGTTTTTGTTTGTCTTTATCACAGTTTTCTCTGTACAATATTTTTTATTTAAAATGTTTACGTTTAAATGAATATTTACTTGGAATTTTTTTATCACTTAAACCTGTATATAGTCTGATCCGAGGAGGTTACGCGGTATAAATTTGCATAGATTAGTAGTACGGTACTGGTTCTTCTAAAGAATCATTTATTAATTGGTCTTTTTTTGTTTGACTAGTTAAAATCGGTAATTTTGGTATTATTTTTGGATCAACTTTTAATTAGTTCTTTTGTCTCAATATTTGACTTGGCCCTAGAAACCGAATAATAAGCCGAAGAAAGAACAGAAGCAAAAACATACCCATTAATTAATTAATATTTTTTTTAATGAATTAATTAATTTATGAATTTAGACAAAGAAAGTTTGAAAGTTTCACTTTTAGAGGACTGAGTCAACCCGTTGGGTCAGAGAACTAGTCCACTCCCATTTTTTATTTTATTTTTTCTAATTTCATTTCATGCCATACGACCGTAGTCTTCACACTAGTCCAGCTATTGGTCCATTAATGACTTGTTCTAACTTCATAACATACCCAATACCTTTATGTATATATTAAATATATATTCGAAATTTATGTCAATATATATTCTTCGAAATTATACTTTCATTTTCATATCCATCATCATGGGTCAATTTTAAATTCCACAAATATTATGTACATGAAGTAAGATACTATATAATTATTTAATTAATTAATAAGCTGTATAATAATGGGTATTCACGTTGCTTCCCATTGTAAATTTTCTACTGTGTAATTTGGAGTGAGACTTTTTTTTTCACAAATTGTAATTGCATTAAAAATCAACAAATTACAATTAGAATTTGGTATAGTGCCACTTCATACCAACTCTTTATGTTAGGAAAAATCAGAGAATTATTCATCTATGTTCTTATTACTGCATATTTTGTTTGTTCAATAGTGGAGCGGATGACAAACTCTCAAACTAACAAAATAGATTGTCTAATTAACTAACTAATCCATATTTAATAAGCCCCTTAAATATGGAGTGTAAAATTCTTTCACACCTAAAACATTATTAAAATGAGGTGGAAAAAAGATTTGGCATTTTTTCTAGTAAAAATGCCAGCTAGATTTATCTTGGAAGAGACATGATTGATCTTCAAAGTGCCATTAATAATCTTCTCTCGGACTATATGACAGTTGTTGATTATGGTTACAAGTTTTGTCATCCGGGATTAGAAGCTGTGAATCCGGAGAGCAGATACCGGAAGCTTAGTGTGGATCTAGAAAGCCTTGTGCAGAAGGTCTTGTTGAATTCCGAAGGTACTTCCAGATAAGCTTGTACCGTGTATGAAATGTCTCTCCCGGATGGTTTGTCACTAATCCGAAGGTGTACTCCCAGATAGCTCTTTCAATCTTGAAGGTTCATCCAGGAATGAAGTCATGTACGTATCTGGAAGGCTTGTGTGTTATAAAGCTTCCAGGTTGTCCGTACTGAAAGCACGCGTTTCAAGATGATGTGGATTATTATTGCTGGTGATGAGTTGGATCATTTATGGTAATGTAAATGCGCCAAGATGATTTAGGAGATACATTTGACAACAATGTAAATCTATATATAGCTGTAAATCTTTGTAACCTGTGTGAGAATCGAAAAAGATTTTGCTTGGTTTGTAATCATCGCTACTGCAAAATACGATGTCAAAAAGTTTACTAGTACGAATGATTTTGGATTATGGAGAATGAAGATGAAGGCGTTGTTGGTTCATCAAGAGTTGTATGAGGCTCTGCTAGGAGAAAAGTCTCTTCCTGTTTCGATAACAGACAAGATGGAGACTCTTACAAAGGCTCATAGTGCGATCATTTTGAATCTTGGAGATAAGGTTCTGAGAAAGGTTGCAGAAGAAGATATAGCCGCAGGTGCGTGGTTGAAACTTGAAAGTCTGTATATGACTAAATCATTGATGAATAGATTTTATCTGAAACAAACCATGTATTCATTCAAGATGATGGAAGATAAATATATTGGAGTTAAGATTGATGAGTTTAACAAGTTGATTATCAATCTTGAAAACATTGGTGTCACCATTGAAGATGAAGATCAAGCCTTGTTGTTGTTCAGTTCTTTACCAAAGTCCTTTGCGCACTTTAAAGATAGAATGTTGTATGGAAGAGAATCGATCACACTCGATGATGTGCAATCAGCCTTGAATTCAAAAGAGCTAAATCAGAGGAGTGAGTCAAAGAATTCTGAAAGTGGTGATGGATTATATACAAGGGGCAGAAGTGAGAAAAGAAAAAAGTCACAAACGTTCAAAAGCAAAATCAAGAACTAAATCACAATCTGATAACCAGAAGAATCTTAGATGCTAAATCTTTAAGAAAATAAGGCATCTCAGACGGGCGTGTCCGCAGAGGCATAAGACGGGTGACTCAAGATCTGAAGGAGATGCAACAGTGGGTAGTGACGATTATGACTCAGCTGGTGCTTTGCTTGTAACCTCTAAGAATTCAGATTCTGAATGGATCTTGGATTCTGGGTGTTCATTCCATATGACACCGAATAAATCTTGGTTTGAAGAATTTACATCTGATACTTATGGGACTGTGTATCTTGGCGATAAAAAGTCTTGTAGGATGGTGGGAATTGGAATTGTAAGATTGAAACTTCATGATGGTGTGGAAAGAGTGCTGAAGGACGTCTGACTAGTACAAGATCTCAAAAGAAATTTGATCTCTGTTGGTATGTTAGATGATCAAGGATTTCTAGTTAAAATTGAGAAAGAAATCATGAAAATTTGTAGAGGTTCAATGGTGGTGATGAGAGGAAGAAAATAAAATGGGATTTACCCTCTGGAAGGTACCATAGTGAAAAACATGAGAGCGTGTGTTTTAAGCAAGCACGTAAATGAAACTTAAGTATGTCACAAGAGACTTGGCCATGTTAGTGAAAGAGGGCTGCATGAACTGAATAAGTAGGGATTACTTAGAAAAGTAAAGCTTGAGCTATTGGATTTTTGTGAGTATTGCGTACTTGGTAAAGCTTGTAGAGTCAAGTTTGGAACCGGTAAAAGGAATACCAAGGGAACACTGGATTACGTTCACAGTGAATTATGGAGACCCTCGAGGACACCATCGCACTCCGAGAGTAGGTATTTTCTTCAATAGTTAATGATTACTCAAGAAAGTTATAGGTATTTATCTTGAAGAATAAGAAGGAAGTTCTTGAAAGATTTAAGCACTAAAAGATAATGATTAAGAATCAAACTGGAAGAAAAGTGAAATAGCTAAGAACTGATAATGGTCTGGAAAACTGTTCACATGAGTTTGATGTGTTTTGTAAAAAAGAAGGAATATCAAGGCACAAGACCATGAGGAAGACTCCTAAGCAAAATGGACTCATGGAAAGGTTTAACATGACTATCATGGAAAGGGCCAGGTGCATGTTATTGAGTGCTGGACTACCCAAAGTGTTCTGGGCAGAAGCTGTGTCCATTGCAGCTTATTTAATAAACAAATATCCATCAATAGCATAAGATTTCAAGACGTCGGATGAGGTGTGGTCAGGAAAGCCAACAAGTTATGAACACTTGAAGGTATTTGGATGTGTCTATTATGCACGCATCAAACAAGACAAACTTGAGGTAAGAGCCTTAAACTGTATTTTCTTGGGGTATCCAGATGGTGTAAAAGGTTATAGTCTGTGGTGTTTGGAGCCCAAAATGAGAAAATGTATAATTAGTAGGGATGTGACCTTTAATGAATATGTTATGGGATTCATTGACAAACCTGCTGGAACTCAAGCCAATATTGACTGAGAAAAAATTGAAGCTCTGGGAATTGAGCTTAAGGTGGAGCCTCCATGAAGCTTGGAGACTGAAACACCTGTAGATCACGGAAGTGATGGTTCAGAAGCGATAATCTGAAGAGCTATAAACTGGCGAAAGACAAAACACGAAGAGAAGTAAAGGCTCTAGATAGATACAGACATGTTGATTTAATTGCATTCACATTTCATGTTGTTAATTAGATTGTGCATGAAGAGCCTACTAGCTATGCACAAACAGTGAAGAGCAAAGATTGGAAGAAATGGAATGGAGCTATGTCAGAAGAGATGCATCCCCTGAATGAGAACCAAACTTGGGATGTAATACCGTTGCCAGAAGATGGTAAAGTCATCGGATGCAAATGGAAAGAAGGCATTCTTGATGTACAAGAGGCACGATATAAATCAAGGTTGCTTGCGAAGGGATTCTCTCAGACTGAAGGAGTCGATTATAATGAGGTCTTTTCTCCAGTTGTTAAGCACAGACCGATTAGAATTTTGTTTACACTTGTTGCATTTCAAGACCTTGAACTAGGACAATTAGATGTCAAGGCTGCCTTCCTGTATGGACATCTCGATGAAAGAATTCTAATGAAACAACTTGAAGGATTTGAAGAGGCTGGAAAGGAACATTGGGTGTGCTTGTTACGGAAGTCCTTGTATGGCTTGAAACAATCTCTGAGATAGTGGAACATGAGATTTGATGATTATGTGACCAAGATAGGTCTAAAGAGAAATAAGTTTGATCCTTGTATATATTTTTGAGAGAGAAATGGATGTACTTTGTATCTGTTGCTATACATAGATGATATTCTGATCGCCATCAAGAGTGTACAAGAGATCAAGCGCTTGAAGCTCTAGCTAAAAATGGAGTTTGAAATGAAGGATTTCGGTCCGACTAGTAAGGTCTTAGGCATGGATATAAGAAGGGAAAGATTAAAAAACTAATGTACTTGAATCAGATGAGGTACATCAAAAAGGTTCTAGATAGGCAGTGAATACTCTGCTTGCACAACACTTCAAATTAAGTGCTACTCGGATGTTGAAAGATGATACTGAGAAGACGGAGATGTCAAGTGTAATACCCCAAAATTAAGAAATGGATTAGCAAAACCCTAATTAGATAATTATGTATAATTGAGGAATTATATTATTATATAGTTCAATATATGTGAAATTATATGAATTTTATTATGTTAAGACCCCGTTGGTGAGCCAGGGGCATTTTAGTAATTATGACCCGAGAAGGGTAAAATTATGAAATTAATTTGATTACGTGCTTAATGGAACTATATTACTATATAGTATACCTGTGTTGTCTTTTCAGGTGTGTTCTGACAGGTTGGCGCGGTATAGTCACAACCGGGTATTTCGGGCGAAACTGGGTTCGGGCCCGAAATGTAAATTGGATTAATTTATTGGCATCACAATTTATGGGTGATAATCTGAATTTTTATTTGAAAATTATTGAGTATGAATTTACTAGAATACCCTTGTATGTGTGAATAGGTGGAAATTGGCCCTAAGGGCATTTCGGTCATTTGACCTTTATTGTTTTACATTTGATTAAATGGATTTTTGATGAAATGAAATTAGAAATTCTGGATTTCCTCTCTCTCTAACCGACCCTCTCACCCTCTCTAACCCTCCTCTTCTTTAAACTTGATTTTTGAGAAGAAAAGCTTGGTTCTTAGCTTGTTTTGGAGCTTTGGAGTTGTGAATTCTTGAGCTTGGAGTTGAGGTAGATTCTTGCTAAGTTTATGTGAAATTTATGGTTGAATTCTTGCTCAAATTATTGTGGAAAAAGCATGCTTTAAGCTGTTTGATCTTGGTTTGCATGTTTAGGGAAATGGATGTTTAATCTTGATAATTTGTGTGTTAATCTCTTGATTTGTGTTTGATTGGGCTTAGAGTACAATTCAAGGATGTTTTACATGCTTAACCTAATTTTTTATCTATTGTTTTACTGCTGGAAATTGTTAAGTTGTTGAAGATGAAGCTCTTGTTTAAGAGCTTGAGTTTTGTTAAGTTGGATTGGGTTTGGTGTGAGCTATAGATGGGATTCTTGAAATGTTTTCTAGCTTGAATCCATGTGTTTGTTATGTTTTGGTTGCTGGAAAATAAGGTTGATTCATGCCTAGAGATTTAAGGTTGCAAGTATGAAGTTTTGTTGAATTATGTTCTTGAATGAAGCATGATGTTCAAGGATTTGTAATCTGAAATTATGAAGTTTATTGTTGAATTTGATGCATGAGTATGTGTTTTTGATCCTCTGATACATGATAGCAGCTCTATTTCATGATTCTGAGAGATATGTATGTTTGGGGTGAGTTTTGGTACTTATTTTCGAAGCTGAAATTGAGTTTTCTTGGTTTTTAAATCCAGTGGTCGCGACTATCATAGGTCTGGTCGCGACCATGGTAATGGCAGTTTATTAATTTTTATGAGTTTTTGTTTTTGCCATAACTTTTGACTCGGGACTCCGTTTGGGACGTTCTTTATACCGTTGGAAAGCTCTTTTCGAGCTCTATGTGATTATCTGTGATTTGGATGCCAATTTTATATTTTTGTGGAAGTGAATTAAGGGATTAACCCGATTTGTGTAAATCCCGGTATTGTGACTAGGATTACAGGCACCTGGTGAGGAGCACCCGGGGATTTGGAATCTCTGCTATTGCTGGACAACAGGTAAGACAGTGATTAGCACGTAGAGTATGCGCAGTGGCGCTTATGTTGAGAATGATATGCATGAATGTTTAGTAACTGGGATTAGGGTTATTACCCTAATAGGAACGGTCTAATAGCCTAGGGTTATTACCCTAGTGAAATATGTGTATAAATGCCATGCCATGTTAATTGAAATGAGATTTAGGGATTATGCGCTCAAGGCATAATCAGGTTGGACTCGGTACTTATAACCGAGATGAACCACTTCTAAGGCCTTAATGTAATTAGACGTGTGAGAGCAACACGTGGGTCTACATCACGTAGATTTAATTAGATGTGTGAGCGCAACACATAGGTCTACGGTACGCAGACATAAATGGGCATGTTGATATAATGATCAGGTCTGTGCTATACAGACATATGTGAATGAGCATATTATATTTGTTATGATTTATACTGTCTTGCTGGGCTTGGCTCACGGGTGCTCTACTGTGCAGGAAAGGGTAAGGCATTAGCTGATCAGCCATTAGTTTCAGGAGCAGGACGAAGAATGTACATGTTCATGCCACTTCAGACCAAGCGGGTTATGGGTCTAACAGTGTTGACTTTTGTATTCTGTTTTGTCGCTTAGGTCGGCTAGTAAGAAAGAACTTGTAATAAGTTTGTAAATATTTTTGGGATCCCAACTATTTTGAAAAGTTTAAATATATTACAAGTTTATTTTCATTCTGATTAATATAAAAGTTTAAATTCTGCGCTATTTTAATTAGTAATCCCGATTAGGGGATTAGGGTTTCATAAGATTTTTGGGTAGCGTGCCTAATTATTTAGGGCGTTACATCAAGAGTTCTATATGCTAGTGTCTTTGGCTCCTTGATGTATGTCATGGTATGTACAAGACCAGACATAGCGTATGCACTGAGCATGGTAAGTAGATTCATGGGAAATCCCAAAAAGAAGCATTGGGAAGCCTTGAAATGGATTCTACGTTATTTGGAAGGAACTATTGAGAAGGGACTGATATTTGGCATGAATAAATAGAAGTAAGACTTGGATGTTATCAATGGTTATGTGTACTCTGATTATGTAGGGTGTATTTGATATCCAGAAGTCTTTGACTAGATATGTGTTTACTATGTTTGGAACAATTATTAGTTGGAAAGCAAATTTTCAGAAGGTTGTGGCACTACTGACAACTGAAGCTAAATATATGGCCTTGACGAAAGCGATCAAGGAAGCACTGTGGTTAAATGGGTTAATGGAGGAGATAAAGCTCAATCAAAAGGTTATTTCTATTCATTGTGATAATCACTGCAGTTCAATTAACCAAGAATTGTGTGGACCAGGAACGTACTAAGCACATTGATATCAAGCTTCATCTCATACAAGAGGTTGTGGAGAAAAAAGTTGTGAAGATTGCAAAAGTTCCAACTAAAGACAATCATTCTGATATAGTAACCAAGGTAGTGCCAAGTAGTAAGTTGGAGCGTTACCCGAATAGAGACATCCTAGGGAGTGCAGTGTGGTCCAGGGGAACTCTTGGGCTCTTATAACAAGGCTAGAGAGCCTATAAATAGTATGGGTCAACCTTTTAAGGTCGGGGTTGATCACATTGAGGATGAGGCCTCTGTGCCATGGATTTTATAAATGGGGGAAGGAGATAGATGGGTATCTCCTCGCTCCACACTATCGACTTCCAGGCTTGAGGGCATCATTGATAGTGGACTTGTTGGCCAGGTCCGATGCATTAGGCCTGCTCAAGACCACTTGGCTCACCATCCCCATCCAAATTGGATAGCATGGTCTGGCCCCCATGCAGAGTAAGGGGCAATACTTCCCTTGCACCCATACTTTAAGGACATAACAAACTTTTTAGGTTGTGTCCGACTGAGATTACACCGAAGGGGATAAAGTACCTTGCAGTACTCTTCATCCAATATGTTGAGCTAGGTTGGCTGCAACCCTTGCCTTTCTAGGTTAATTACTATTTTGAGCTAAAATACAGTCCAGGCCAAAACAGGACTGGATACTTCTGCTTTAGCCAGAAGGGCTATCAGTGGCTGGGCGACACTAATGACGCACCCATGTAAAGATTCGAGGCTACGCCAATATCTACTTTATGGCGTACGACATAAAAGGTGTCCACTAATTCTTTTATCTGGTCACAACCTATAGTCAATTGATCCCTACATTAAAATTAAGGGATAGGGCCAATCATATCTTGTCTCTCCCAACTTCTCGACAAATCATTTGTAATTTGGCCAGTGAGGAGAGCTTCAAAAAGTATGGCTTGTACCCTTCTGGTGAGGGTGTTGCTTCTCTGGCCAATCCTCCTAAGGATCCAAGCAATACTCCTATTGAGAAGGAGAAGGGCAAGGGAAAGAGGCCTGCTGCTGAGAAGGAGAAGAGAAAGTCTGTTGAAGAGGCCTCTTTGGCTAAGGTGGCTTGAATAGAGAGTAGGAGGGATTGTGCTCTTTGGCAGCGTCTTGCCCGTGGGGGCATTATTGGTGATGCCCTGGTTTTGATGAGGCTTGAGAGACAGGAGCCTACGAGACCTACCCAGCCTGTGCCAATAGAGAAAGGCAATGCTCTTGCTACTAAGGACAACTCTAGTGAGTCTTTATCTGAGGACGAAAGACCTTTGGGTGATACTCCTTGGGTAGATTATCCCGAGGATACTGATGGTAGTAATTCTTTTACCTTTGCTAGCATTTTGTATTTATTACTTGTATTCTGACCTTGTTATTTGTTTTTTTTTTTTGCAGACATGACTTCCAGGATCAAGGACTTGATGAAGCGAACAACGAGCAACCCCTTTGGTGGGCATGCTGAAACCAAGGTTGCCCGGACAAAGGCTACCTCGGACGCGACTCAGACCTCTCTTCCTCCACCTTCTTCAGGCCCACCTCTGGCCAATCAGCTAGTAATTGTTGATCTGGCCCTGAGGTCAACTTCCCCTCCTATGGCACCTAGTAAAGGCCACTAAAGACAAGGTCAAGCAACTTTCTCTGGTACAATGAACAAAGCAAAAGAAGTTGCCTACAGCTACATCGACAGGTACAATCTTGCTGCCGGTGACTAGCTCTTCAAATTAGAAGGAGACTCCTTAGACTGCCTAACCTCCTCTATTTTGAGAGACTTTGCCTAGTTAAAGTCTTTTAGACCTGCCCAGTACATGGTATTACCCATGTACCGAGCAGCTACTTTGTGCAGCTTTTACTAACCTCATTTCTTTCTTTATTTCAGAGCTTTGTAAAACTTGGCCATGCCCATGCCCGAGTCAAAGGCACAACTGCAACCTTTAAGAAGAAACTTGAGGATAAGGATGTCTAGCTTGCTGTGAAGGACAAAGAGCTTGACGAGGTGAACATGCATTTGGAGGAGGTGGACAAGAAAGTGAGGCAACTACAAAACTATTATGATGGTGTGGGTCAGATGCTTTGTGTTAGCAATCATGAGGTGACTTATTTGACTGTAGAGGTTTCCAAGCTGAGGAAGGAGTTTGATGCAGCAGAAGTTACTTACAAGGAGAAGCAGGAGACATTGGATGCTTCCTTACAGGGTTAAGATGACCTTATAGCCGAAATTCGTGACTTGGCTATGGAGACATTCTACTAGTGTTACCTCCACAATCTTGGGGACAAGTTTTCTTATGTAGAGTCTCCTCATCGTTAGAACATGATTGATTAGGGCAAGGAGCTGTATACAGCCAGAGTAGCAAAGAAAAGTGCTCCAGAAGCATCTGTCGGTCAGCCTAGCCATGCTTCTTTTGAGGTGCAGGCTAGCCAGGTTGGGGAGATTGGTCAGGTCTCTGTGGGTGTACATGTCAGCTAGGACTTTGTCGAGTAAGCCACTGATGAGGCTTCCCGGGCTGTTGATTCTGCTCACAAGACTCTTCATGTTAAGGCCGCCACCCATCTACTTTAGACTCACCTGCACCTAAAAATGTTTAAAGGCTTTAGTTTTATTATTTTTTCATGCTATTATTTCGCACTTTTTCGCTTTATTCCTGTATGGCCATAAGGCCTTTTACTTTTGAACTAGTGACCGACCATGCAATCTTTAATCCTAGCTTTATCTTCTTGTAATTTTGAACATGTAGCTGGTTGGGCAGCCTTTAATCCCAGACTTAGAATTTTATGTTCACCTTGAAGCTTTCCATTCACAAGTACTTAGCTATCAATTTCTTGCTTTCAAAGCATCAAATTTTTAGCCATTAATTTCTTTCTTTCAAAGCTTCAATTTTTTGCTTAAGTATATTTGTGGTTGTTCGATGCAGGGTGTGTGTGCCCTCAAGTGATCGAACATATTTATGGTCTCTTAGTCACTTGCAATTAACAAAGTATATAGATCGTTTGCTTGTGTTTTTTCTTGGGAGGACCGATTTACACGCATGTTTAACTAAAAAGAAAAATTAACTTTAAAAAGCTAATTTGTTAGCAAGTTATTTGACACAATTTGAAAAGAAAAATTATTTTATTCATTAATTGGTCTTGCATATGCGTTGTTGCTGTGAAATGTATATTTTTTGTGTAATAAAAGCTTACAAATCTAAAGTTTGATTTTAAAACCTAAGTTTTGGCTACCCCTGCGCGACATACCGTGCAAGGGCCATCACTGAAGAGTGATGGTCATATAGCTCTAATCTGAATTCCTATACGGTGAGCTGTGCAGGAACCACTAGTGAAGAGTAGTATTTTTTACAAGTGGGTTGTCGGTAGTACTTTTGGAGATATCTTGGTAGGAGAACTAATGTAACGCCCTGTCCAACAGGGACGCCACGTGTGTGCAATTTAATAAAATACTGATTATTATATAATATGTAATTATACTAAAAGTGTGGGTAATTAAATTTTTATAGTTAAAACTCAACTTTTAAACTGTTTAACAAAAGATAAGTAACATGGATTACGGGGTCCCCCTGTTTTCAAAATATTTACAAACTGGTTTCAAAGTATTTTACAACATAAGCTTTACATTTTCCCAAAATACAATCAAAATAGAGCATCCTGCAAACTGGGCTGTGCCACCGCGGCTGGTATGTACATTGCTGCTGCGACCATAAACTCATGGTTGCTCGACTTTAGCCTTCCCTTTACCTGCACCATAAAGCACCAGTGAGTCACTGAGACTCAGCAAGAAAGTGATCAAAACAATAATTGAAAGAAGATGATTATTAACTTAATCTCGTGCCATTAAGTTTACTTACTATTCGATAATAATAAGCATTCCTTTGAACATCACACATTCCTGGTACTTAATAAAGTACCACTTTTTACCACTCGTCACATACGAGCTGAATATGTCACTATCGTTGCCCGATAAAGCAAACGATAAGTAAGAAACCTAACCGCGGTTTCAAGAGTAATTACTCATAACGGTAATAACCGTTTCCAACCCTAGGTCATAACCTAGGCTTAATAAGCTTTTAATCAACATCATGATAATAATTAAGGCCACTTCCATTCACCCATTAATTTTTAACCACATACGGTGCTTACCACTTTTCTTACCTTAATTCAGAAGTCAAAAGTATGGCCGACCTGAGTGGAAGAACAAGCTAAGCAATCCCGGTCCTATGTCACGACAATTGAAACACAATAAATACCTTAACTCAAAGTTCCGGATTAAAACCCTAGTTTAGAAATCAAACATAACCTAACTCCCAGCAACCCCAAATTAGGTCAAGCATCCCATATTTAATTTAAAACAGATAGTACACAACTCCCCGGGTCAAAACTGAACATAAAGCAAACCCGAAAAATTTTCCCCTGCAGGCAACCGGTCGACCGGTTCCGGCAGACCAGGAACAAAAGTTCCTCTTCACCAAATTCGAACCAAAACTCCTCCAAACCTAACCAAACTTTCCAGAACAGTATAATAACATAAATATGGCATAACCCAAGCTGCAAAACACAGTAGTTCAATCTCTAGCTTAAAATCATACACTCAAGTGAAGAAATCTAAATTCTTTTAGCTTCCTCACTCACAAACCAATCCCAACAGCCATGAATTCAATTCAAACATACATTAACAGACCTTATTCAACTAAGATAACAAACCTAAGCCTTCTCTAAACCTACAGCCCTGAAAACTTCCAAAAAGAATAACAAACCTAGCTTAGAAACCTAAGAAAAACACCAAAACATAAGGAAGAACTTACCTAAGGTTCAAGGTTGGCTTGAAGGTAGAGTTTAGCTCTGAAAATAGGAGATGGTTGAAGCAAAACAATCCCCCTAGTGGCTGGTTGCAGCTGCTCGAAGGAAGAGGAGGAAGAAAGTTTGAGAAATGAGTCTTTCTTGCCTTGGAAGAAAGCTTCTTCTTTTTTTATAATGCTTTGTTTTGTTTTTTTTTTTTAATATAGGCAGCTACAAAAGAAAAACAAAACCAACACCTAAATTACTAATCTACCCCTCTTTAATAATTAATTCTTAAAAAAAACCCTAGGGGCATTTTGGTAATTTACTAATTCCCCAATCCGACATTCTAATAAAATTCTAACTTAATCCGGGATATTCTCAAAATAATTTTTTCATTTAATGTCGTGACATTGCTAACCACATAGCTAAAATTCCACAATTGCCGGACCCAAAAATAACGTATTTCATTAAATAATTTCTCAACAATTACCTAAGTAAGATCATAATCCTACTTCATTTCTCAAGAAATTACATATTTAATAAAATATGTCCATTTAAATATTATTTATTTTCTGGGATATTACAACTATCCCCCACTTATAGGAATTCCGTCCTCGAAATTTACCTGAAAAGCTCGGGATACAACTCCCGCATCTGCGACTCTAACTCCCAAGTCGCTTCTTCAACTTTGCTGTTCCGCCACAACACTTTGACTAGTGGAATAGTCTTATTTCGCAACACCTTTTCTTTCCTGTCTAAGATCTGTACTGGTTGTTCTTCATACAACAGGTCGGTTTGAAGCTCAATGTCTTCATAACTTAAGATATGAGTTGTATTAGATACATATTTTCGAAGCATCGAGACATGAAACACGTTATGAACTCCAGATAAAGTAGGAGGTAGAGCCAACCGATAAGCTACCTGACCTACTTTCTCAAGAATCTCAAATGGACCAATAAATCTGGGACTCAACTTTCCTTTCTTTCCGAACCTTTGAATTCCTTTCATTGGGGACACCCGAAGAAAAACAAAATCCCCAACTTGGAATTCAACATCTCTACGCTTTGGATCTGCGTAGCTTTTCTGTCTACTTTGGGAAGCAAGCATACGAGCTCGAATCTTTTCAATAGCCTCGCTCGTTCTTTGGACAGCTTCAGGTCCAAGGTACCTACGTTCACCAGCCTCATCCCAATGAATAGGTGATCGACATTTTCTTCCATAAAGCATCTCATACGGAGCCATGCCAATGGTACTCTGATAACTATTGTTATAAGAAAACTCAATCAGAGGTAGGTACTTATTCCAAGAACCTTCAAAGTCCATTACACATGCCCTCAACATATCCTCAAGTATTTGGATAGTCCTTTCAGATTGACCATCGGTTTGAGGATGAAAAGCTGTACTGAATTTCAACTTAGTACCCATTGCTTGCTGTAAACTTTCCCAGAATTTGGATGTAAATTTTGGATCTCGATCTGAAACTATCGACTTTGGGGCACATGAAGTCGAACTATCTCCTTGATATACAAATCAGCATATTGATCCACTGTATACGTTGTCCTCACCGGAAGAAAGTGAGCAGACTTCGTATATCGATCCACTATCACCCAAATAGAATCATAATACCCTACTGTTCTGGGCAATCCCACCACAAAATCCATGGTGATGTCTTCCCATTTCCATTCAGGAATCTTTAGAGGTTGAAGCAAACCTGCCGGCCTTTGGTGTTCTGCTTTAATTTGTTGACAGGTTAAGCATTTTGACACATATTCAACAATATCCCTCTTCATACCCGGCCACCAGTATAAAACTTTCACATCATGATACATCTTGGTTGTTCCCGGGTGTAAGGAGTACGGTGTAGTATGAGATTCATCAAGAATCTCCTGTCTCATCTCTTTATCAACCGGTACACAGATTCTGTTTTTGTATCGCAACAACCCATCTGATAAACACGAAAAGTCTCTTGCCAATCCAGCCTCTAACTTCTCCTTATGTCCCTGTAGCTCAAGATCACTTTGTTGAGCTACTCTAATTCTTTCCAGTAGATCAGACTGTATGGTGATATTGTTGGAAATTTATTTTACCAGGATCTTAGATCTACTCACAAGTATGTTTATTAACATCCTAAATATGAACTTTCTAAAACGATGAAATAAACACATATAAAGTTTAAGAAACCTTACATTGGGTGCAGCGGAATAATATGACTCCTTAGTTCGGATATCTAGCCCTTGATTCCTTTACGTAGCGAGCATTATCAATATCTGAACCTGGATCTCTTTCTCTGAATCTTTGATGCTGAATCTCCTTTGCTGATGATCTTTCTTCACGATCTTCCTCACTATGATTGAGGTATCACTTGATGTGTGTGGGCACTACTCTAATCACTAAGAGAGGTTCGAAATATTGAGGAAGAAAAGAGAGAGAGAGTGGCGGCTAGAGAAGAGAGTGGAGGCTCAGGTTTTTCTGATTCAGAAAGTGTAATTTTCCTGAAGCCTTCACTATCTATTTATAGCATTCCACTAGGGTTTGATTTGAATTATATGGCATTAAAATAATGAAAAAATCATTTAAAAAAGATGACATAAGTGGCCGGCCCTAGGCTAGGTGGACTGGGCCTTGATTTTTGCAATTTTGCAATTTTACCACTTTTGTATCTGATTTTCTCAAAAATGCCAATTTCCTAATTCAATCATTTAAATGCCAATTCTAACTATTTAATAACTATAAATAATTATTAAATAATATTGTCATTTATCATATTTATTAATTGAACCATACAAAGTATCATAATTAACAAATATGCCCCTATAAACTCTTTCTTTACAATTTCGCCCTTACTTAGTGAAAATTTCACAAATAGACATAGTCTAATTCGTGAATTATAATTGATTAATCAAAACCAATTACATGAGTCTTACAAGCAATATTATCTCAACTAGTGGGGGGACCATGGGTCTATATAACCGAGCTTCCAATAAGTAGATCAAGAATTTAGCACTAAAATTCACTAACTTATTAATTCTTCGTTGAATCCACGCATAGAACTTAGAATTGCACTCTCAGTATATAGAATGCTCTATATGTTCCACCATATAGACACATCATTAGTTATCCATTGTTATAATCCTAATTTGATCAATGATCCTCTATATGAATGATCTACACCTTGTAAAGGGATTAAATTACGTTACACCCTACAATGTATTTATTCCTTAAAACACTTGACCCGTATAAATGATATTTCAACTAATGTGAAATGAGTACTCCACCATTTATGTTCGTTTGGTCAAGCTCGAAGGAGATCATCCTTTGCTTACTATTCGCCGAGATAGAAGCTATAGATTCCATGTTTATGATAGCGCTCCCACTCAATTGCCTTCTAGTGTTCCCAAAATGTACGTATCACACGACCTAAAAGTAGGCTTAACTAACAAATCAAAGAACACGAATAGCCTTTCAAGATTGAGCCTAATCATAACAGGATTAAGATCATTTGATCTAGGATCAACTTAGGCGATATTGACTTGAATAGATATTACGGTAAGTTTAATAAATCTAAGTCAAAGTTCAATATCGGTCCACTTCCGATGCATGCTCCATGCATCCAACCCGAGTACTTTACTTTAACCAATGCTCTGGAAAGAACATAGTATTTCTCCAAATACAAGTAAACTCTTGTTGTAGATTATCATATCGGTAAAACCCTATGTACGATAAATCTAGGAAACTTTATTCACATAGTCATGTTTACTTTCCAATGTGTTGACGACACAATAAACGGGGGATCAAGTATGTGAAAAGGGTTTCGGATGAATTTATACATTATGTACATATAATCATGAAATAAATCATGTGAACCATGCAACATTAAATGTTATTTCTGATCTATATTAATAAACAAATCTGATTATATTGAAATGAGTTTTATTTAGGGCATAAAACCCAACAAACTCCCACTTGCACTAATATAAAACAAAAGTGCGTTTCAAATAATCTCGAACACCTTGATATGCAAATCAAGTGTAGTAGTAGTAAACTCCTCGTAATAGGATCCGAAAGGTTGAATTAACCACAACCTTTTCTCCACCATTACTCTTCCTTTAATCACAAATTCATTGATAATGTGAAATTCCTCTCTATATGTTTACTCTCTTGGGATGTTTGGATTCTATACCTTTGGCAACTACTTTTGGTTAATCGGAAATTAACACTAGTAGTTTTAAGGCAATTTGGAATGGTGCCAAAGATGTATAGAACTTTCCTTAGAAATTTGAATAAGTAACTTTCCTGCAGCTTTAACATTCGATTCCCTTTCTGGTAGACCTAGAGACTTCGAGATAGGTTTTTACACTTCTCCAAAATCACTATTCCACCCCAGGAGTAATCACCATCTTATCGAAAGATTTACTAGCACATAGGCAAATTTCGAAATCGATATGGTGTAGTCTAAGAGTTTTAAACACACCCTTATAGACTAACATATAGTTCCTCTTCTTTATCTTAAGATTTACTTGATTGTCTTCCAATGTTCTTCTCTGGATTAATGCGATACCTACTCATTACTCCCACTCAACAACAGTTAATGGTCTACAGGCATACAAAAGCATATCTAAGACCTCTCCTTGTTGATATAAGAAATTTTTCCATGGCTTTATCTTTTCGGAATAGTTGAGACTTTTCCTTAGATAAATAAAATCTATGCCTAAGAAGTTGTGAAGCTTCTATAGATTGCCATTAGAAAGAAAATGCTTCGGCATCTTACTAAAGTAAGTTACTTGCATTAGAGTAAGTAATTACCGGGTATACCACGAAGCCATAGGTTTAGATAAACTCAAACCTATAATACTAGGAACAGGAAGTTTTGTTAAGTCCATTGAATGGACTTATAAACGAAAATTTCCTTTTATGTCCTTGTAATAGAAAACTTTAGGTTACTCCATGTGAATGGATTAAACCATAGTTCTATTGGCTTTCTTCTTAGTTTCTTATCTTGACAATCCATTACTTGTTTAAACTCACAATGGATTTTAATCACTAGTGTCTCCCAAGTCATAAGAAGGTGAGTTCCTAGAAACTCTCCCACTACGACAAGGTACCGTGAATTATGTCTACGAAAACTAAATGGTATTGATCTCTTCAGTTGTGACAAGACAACAGAGAATTTGTGGGATCATCATATGTCATATAAGATGATAGAACACTTTTGGAATCAAGAATTAAGTATCTCCTTTATTTGCTACTTGTTTTTCCGGACTTAGTCATTTTCTTAGAAAAGTAGTATTTGTTTGAACAAACACTTTCTTATCTATTGACAATGGGATGGTCCACTAATCACTTAGAATAGCTAAGAAACCATGGTTAACAGTTCTAGCTTTTCTTAAGATTTTGATTAGGTCATCCATGAATCTAGTAATGATTTACATTAAGTACCCAACCATTACGTCATTCTGAAATTGTATTACCATAGAAGGATTTAGGCAACGACTAGTAACTAATCATCAATATGCAACTCGAAATTTCTGGGGAGGTAAGTTTGGATATAATTCAAAAATCAATTTAATGATCTTTGACCGCATATCTACTAACTATTTCTCCACCTTTATCGATTCGCAAGATCTTTAACCACTTACCTTAATGGTTTTAACCATTGCTAGAAATTAATGAAATTTTTCAAACATTTCAAATTTCTTTGCATAAGGTATAATCTAGAGTTATCGTTTTAAGAATACAACGAAAAACTCATATCCACCCCTGAATGTACATTCATCTGCGAATGAGATGAACTACTTTCAGTGGATATAGGCATATTAACTCTTTGCAGAGATTGATCATGTCAAAGTCACTATGAACAAGATACAAATGCCATAGATTAAAAAAATGGTAGTGTCTATTGATGACATAGGTTTAGTTACATCAAAGAGTTCTTAGAATACTGCAAGTGGATCCTGGTCACAGAATACCTAACTCATATTCCATACAGTTTTAATTCATTAATAAAAGATGGATATTAAACACTTGAGAAAGTGTAACTGTATTGTATCTGGAATTAGAAATATAAGAAAATTTCTATTTGGATTCTAAAATTAAAGTCAAAGACTTAAATTCAACCAAATATAATGAGTAATTCTTTCTTGGACCACCACTACTAATACAAACTCTAAGTCAGATTTGCCCATACAAGTAGGAGATTTCTAAGATTGAGGATTTATATCAATTGGGAATAGAATTTCGGGATTATAATCATATGCGTCATTTAATTTCTTAAGAGAAAATATAATGACATGAAATGATTTATAGACCATTCATCCAATGATATATTATGGAGCTAATTCGAAATGAATAAGCTAAGAGGAATTAGGATAATTTCGTTTATAAATAAGAATTCAACGATGCTTCGATTAGCGAAAGACAAAGTAATCTTATTCATGTAATCTTTTTGTTTCATATTGTAAAAATACTAGTCTAAGGTGTCATCAATTGATGAACAGCTAGATGTCGCATATACAATATTTATCTTTCGAGATCTAACACTATTATGAATGTCTAATGGTGAAAATCCACTAGGGATTTATCTCATTAGATAAACAAGCCAAGTTAGACCAACAATGAAGATTCGAAATTAAACTACAACTTAATAACAGAAAATAACATGGTTCAATATAAATTCATACACAATTCAGAAATTATAAGCATATAGCAAGTAGGAATGACAAGTGAAAATACTAAAACATACAATCCTAAATAATTTCCAAGGTTTTCAACAAGGCGATATCGGTGTCCGTTTAGGCGAGAGTCAAAGCTACCATTCATTGAATAGAGTTGTCGTTCGTCTAAAATGTTAAACATTCTAGCAACCTTTATTCGATCAGATTGGAATTCGGCGTTGTCCCGTTTAGGCGAAGTCAGCAATTCTATCTTATGAGCTTCCACCATTGTTTCATAATTTGCAAGTCGAAGTATGGTCGCCACCATGAGGGTGATCCATACCATACAAAACACTTACAAACTACTTATCATGCGAGGTTAAACGGTGCGAAATTGCTAATGAACGTTCCTCCATTAGGGAGGATTACTCACTAAAACAAACGCGGTGTAAAACCCACAATGGAGATCGAATGTCTCTATAATAAAGCTCATTATTTGAAAAGAGTTGTATTTTCTTTTATTCTCTTTATTTATTCTATTTATTTTAAATATATATTTATTTAATTAAAATTTCCAATTTAGAATGAAAAATTCTAAATATAAATTTTAATTTAATATTTATAAATTTTACTTAGATGGATATGAAAATAGTATGAATTATTTCCATCTTAGTAATAATTTCCAATAAATATTTAGAAAAAATATTTAAGTTGTTACAAAATTAATTTAAATTAATTTACAACTCAAATTTAATTTTCTATAAATATATATTGCATTTCGAAAAATTAAAGTATATAAGAATACACTTTTCGAAAAATGCGTATTAAAATAAAAAATAAATCTGGAAAAATTATTCTAATTTAATGTTGGCCCAAAAATTAATTAATAAAATTAATTTACAACAAAATATAATTTTCCTATTTAATTAAATATATAAGAAAAATTACAAATATTTAAGTATGATGATGAAAATCAACTTAAATATTAATTTTCTATTTAATTAAATACACTAGAAAAAAAACTTCAAGCAAAAATATCACCTATCTAGATTTTCCTTTGACTAATTAATTCTATTTCTAATAATATACTTTAATTCAATTTATTTTAAATTAATCAATAAATGAAAAAATCATTGATTTAAGTTGATCCAAGAATTAATTAAAATAATTAATTTACAACTTAATCTATTTTTCAAGATAAAATTCGAAATTCTAGCATTTAAGAAATACAATTTCGAAAATTGATTAATAAAATAAAGAAAAAAATATATTTTGAAAATTATTTAAATTTAGTTGAAAAAAAATAAATTTCAACTAAAAATAATTTTCTATTTAATTAAATGTCATGAAAAAGAAATATTTAAGTATGATGATAAAAATCAACTTAGATATTTAATTTTCAAATTAATTAAATGTATTAAATTCAAGAAATAAATAATTAAGTGTAGAGAAGGCTTAATTATTAATCTCTAGTTTAATACTAGGAAAAAATATATTTAAAATAAATTGTACCAAAATTAATTAATAAATAATTAATTTCACAATTTATAATATTTTCCTATTTAATATTAGAAATAATAAGTAGTCTATAAATAACTATCTAGAAAATATCTTATTTGACTAAGTATCTTTTCCACAAAATTTGAAAAAATATCTAATTTAAGTTGTACTAGAAAAATCTAGAACTTAAATATTTTCAAATTTAAATTTAATTAAATATCAAAAATTAAGTTGTAACCACTTAATTTGAAAATATTCCATTTTAAGTTAATATTCGAAAAGATATTAACTTAAAAAATATCTAAAGAATCTTAATAACCAATGCCTAAAATTCCTCAACTTAATTTTGAAATTTTGAATTCAAAAGATATTCAGATTTAAGTTGGTTAGTTGAAAGAATAACTAAATATCAACTTAAATAGGAATATTTAATGAAAAATTTAAATTAAGTTCAAAAGAATCTAGATGGTTATAATTCTATATTTAATTAAATACAAGAAAATACATATAGTTTAGCTTAGAATATAAAATTCTTTAAACTATGATTTTCTAAATTAATTTCAAAATAAATGAAATTAATTATGTTGCTAATCAATTTTATTAGGTTAAACTAGTGTAATTAACCTAGTACAGTCATTCAAATCAGGCAAATGGGCCTTCACAATTGGGGTGGTTTGTGTGAGGGAAGTCTTGGGTTCGGTATGTCGTACCCACTTCTATGGCTCCCAACTCTCACACAAGGCCCAAAAGAGAGGAATTTAACCTTAATAAGAACAAGCTGTTATTAATTGAATAAGCCCAAAACTAAATGGGCCTAAATAAAATCTATCAATGTACATGACATTTTATTTAGCAACATTAACCTATATGCATCTATAATAAAATTAAACACATAGGCTCACATGGCACACTTTGGATGGGTCACTATCATGTTGCTAGTCATACACGGATGAAAGAAGATTGTAAATATACTGTTACAAATTATTATCTTGACCCAGGGAGCCATCGGATCATTAGATCACGGCAAAAAGTAACCATGGCTATTTGCGATCAAGTAATAATAGGTTTTAAAAACTTACACATAAGGCTAAAACACACATACTCCTGCAACAAGGTTAGTTGGATAGTTGGATGTAGGATTTATTTAATTTTAAATTAAATATTTAATTTCGAAAATAATTAATTAAATAAAAAAAATAATTTTTCGAAAAATTTAAAAAAAATTTGAAAAATTCGAAATTTTTAAAAAATTTAAATTTAAAATTAAACCTACAATTTTTGAAAAATTAGGTTTCAACCAACCTAAATATCATTTCAAAAAAAAAATTGCTAACTACTTTTAAATTTTAAATGTTATTTTATAAATAAAAATTAAATAAAAAATTAGAAAAGATAAATAAATATCTTTTTCAAATTTTAAATGTAATTTAAATAAATAAAATAACAAAATTTAAAAAAAAATTAGCAAAATATCTTATATCATTTAAAAATTACATGATTATTAATATCTTATTTTTAAATTTAAAATAAGATAAGATATAATCAAATTTTAAAATAAGATAGATTTTTAAGCAAAAAGATAAATACTAATTCTATTCGAATTCAAATTACACTAATATCTTGAATTAATTTAAAAAAAAATTAAATTAATTCAAAATGATAATTAGAATTGAATTAGGAATAGTAATAGTATATATACAAAACCATACAAAAAATTGGAAGTTAATTCCATGAAAAAGTATGAAAAATTGAAGAAAAGGAAAAAATCCGAAACTGTACGGACAGTTACGCGATCATGAGAACTATCATTGGCCGATTTTGTCAAATCTTCAAAAAATCATAACTAATTCAAATAAAATCCAAATTGAGTTCTGTAAAAGGCTAACTTGCTTAATTTTTTCCATACTATCCAATAAAAATAATTCCAGAAACGAAATCACAATTATTTTTCACGAAAATTTCACAAACATCAATCAATCATCAAATAACACTCAATACAACATGATACCATCCAAAGAACATACAAACAATCGTTTTAAAGTCCAAATTTCTTGCAAGTAAATCAATTACCATGGCTACGAGGCGGTTGTTGGAAATTTATTTTACCGAGATCTTAGATCTACTCACGAGTATGTTTATTAACATCTAAATATGAACTTTCTAAAACGATGAAATAAACACATATAAAGTTTAAGAAACCTTACATTGGGTGCGGCGGAATAATATGACTCCTTCCGTTCAGGATATCTAGCCCTTGATTCCTTTACGTAGCGAGCATTATCAATATCCGAACTTTGGATCTCTTTCTACCGAATCTTTGATGTTGAATCTCCTTTGCTGATGATCTTTCTTCACGATCTTCCTCACTATGATTGAGGTATCACTTGATGTGTGTGGGCACTACTCTAATCACTAAGAGAGGTTCGAAATATTGAGGAAGAAAAGAGAGAGAGAGTGGCGGCTAGAGAAGAGAGTGGAGGCTCAGGTTTTTCTGATTCAGAAAGTGTAATTTTCCTGAAGCCTTCACTATCTATTTATAGCATTCCACTAGGGTTTGATTTGAATTATATGGCATTAAAATAATGAAAAAATCATTTAAAAAAGATGACATAAGTGGTAGGCTAGGCTAGGTGGTGGGCCTTGATTTTTGCAATTTTGCAATTTTACCACGTTTGTATCCGATTTTCTCAAAAATGCCAATTTCCTAATTCAATCATTTAAATGCCAATTCTAACTATTTAATAACTATAAATAATTATTAAATAATATTGTCATTTATCATATTTATTAATTGAACCATACAAAGTATCATAATTAACAAATATGCCCCTATAAACTCTTTCTTTACAATTTCGCCCTTACTTAGTGAAAATTTCACAAATAGACATAGTCTAATTCGTGAATTATAATTGATTAATCAAAACCAATTACATGAGTCTTACAAGCAATATTATCTCAACTAGTGGGGGGACCATGGGTCTATATAACCGAGCTTCCAATAAGTAGATCAAGAATTTAGCACTAAAATTCACTAACTTATTAATTCTTCGTTGAATCCACGCATAGAACTCAGAATTGCACTCTCAGTATATAGAATGCTCTATATGTTCCACCATATAGACACATCATTAGTTATCCATTGTTATAATCCTAATTTGATCAATGATCCTCTATATGAATGATCTACACTGTAAAGGGATTAAATTACCGTTACACCCTACAATGTATTTATTCCTTAAAACACTTGACCCCGTATAAATGATATTTCAACTAATGTGAAATGAGTACTCCACCATTTATGTTCGTTTGGTCAAGCTCGAAGGAGATCATCCTTTGCTTACTATTCGCCAGATAGAAGCTATAGATTCCATGTTTATGATAGCGCTCCCACTCAATTGCACTTCTAGTGTTCCCAAAATGTACGTATCACCCTGACCTAAAAGTAGGCTTAACTAACAAATCAAAGAACACGAATAGCCTTTCAAGATTGAGCCTAATCATAACAGGATTAAGATCATTTGATCTAGGATCAACTTAGGCGATATTGACTTGAATAGATATTACGGTAAGTTTAATAAATCTAAGTCAAAGTTCAATATCGGTCCCTTCCGATGCATACTCCATGCATCCAACCTGAGCTTTACTTTAACCAATGCTCTGGAAAGAACATAGTATTTCTCCAAATACAAGTAAACTCTTGTTGTAGATTATCATATCAGTAAAACCCTATGTCTGATAAATCTAGGAAACTTTATTCACATAGTCATGTTTACTTTCCAATGTGTTGACGACACAATAAACAGGATCAAGTATGTGAAAAGGGTTTCAGATGAATTTATACATTATGTACATATAATCATGAAATAAATCATGTGAACCATGCAACATTAAATGTTATTTCTGATCTATATTAATAAACAAATCTGATTATATTGAAATGAGTTTTATTTAGGGCATAAAACCCAACAGATATTAGCAAGTTTTCCAATTACAAATTCAATTCCCGCTCTCGTCATATCCTTAGCCAACTTTGCTGAGATTTCCTTTAGTTCACAAACTTGCCCTGGTCCTTTCCGACTTAGAGCATCCGCTACCACATTTGCTTTACCAGGGTGGTAGAGAATCTCGCAGTCATAATCTTTGACCAGTTCTAACCATCGTCGTTGCCTCATATTTAAATCCTTCTGAGTGAAAAAGTACTTGAGGCTTTTGTGATCTGTATAAATTTCACACTTCTCACCGTACAGATAGTGACGCCAAACTTTTAGTGCAAAGACAACCGCTGCTAATTCAATATCATGAGAAGGATATCGTTGTTCATACTCCTTCAATTGCCTGGATGCATAAGCAATCACTTTCCCTGACTGCATAAGAACACAACCTAACCTTTGTTTGGATGCATCACAATAAATCACAAACTTTTCATCACTTTTTGGTAAAGTCAGCACAGGAGCGGTAATCAACCTTTGCTTCAATTCCTGGAAACTTCCTTCACACTTGTCAGTCCAAACAAACTTACAATTCTTTCGGGTCAGTTCTGTTAAAGGCGTAGAAATCATTGCAAAGCCCTCAACAAATCTTCGATAATACCCTGCTAACCCCAGGAAACTTCTAACTTCGGTTGCTGACTTAGGTCGAGGCCAGTCACGTACTGCTTCGATTTTTACGGGGTCCACTAAAATACCATCTTTACTTACCACATGCCCCAAGAAACTCACCTGAGGTAACCAAAATTCACATTTCTTAAACTTGGCATACAACTTATGCTCCCTGAGACGTTGTAATACCATTCGAAGATGTCTTTCGTGAGTCTCTTCTGAGTCTGAATAAATTAGAATATCATCAATAAAGACAATAACAAAATCATCCAGAAAGTCTTTGAACACTCGGTTCATCAAGTCCATAAATGCTGCCGGGGCATTTGTTAATCCGAAGGACATTACCAGGAATTCATAATGACCATACCGGGTCCGAAAAGCTGTCTTGGGAATGTCCTCCTCTCGAATCCTCAGTTGATGATAACTAAACCGAAGATCAATCTTAGAAAAGACAGTCTTACCTTGCAGCTGATCAAATAAATCATCTATTCTTGGTAAAGGGTACTTGTTCTTCACTGTCAATTTGTTTAACTCCCGATAATCTATACACATTCTTAATGTTCCATCTTTCTTTTTGACAAACAAAACTGGTGCACCCCAAGGTGAAGTACTAGGTCTAGTAAATTTTAAATCCATCATCCCCTGTAATTGAACTTTTAACTCTTTCGAAATTTCTGCAGGTGCCATCCTGTAGGGAGCTTTCGATACAGGCTCAGCTCCTGGTATTAGATCAATCTCAAAATCAATTTCACGTTTTGGTGGCAACCCTGGTAACTCTTCTGGGAACACATCCAGAAATTCTCGAACCACTGGGACATGCTCCGGTCCCGCTAGTGGTTCCCTGGTAATATCCACAACACTTGCCAAGAAACCAATGCACCCCTCACACAACAAATCCTTTGCCTTAAGGGCTGAAATTAAGGGAATCCGAGATACCTGCATCTTACCCACAAATACAAAGGGGTCCTCGCCCTCAGGCTGAAATGTTACCATCTTTCTTTTACAATCAATGGTGGCGTTGTATTTAGCAAGCCAATCCATCCCCAAAATAACATCAAAATCCTCCAGATTTAGTTCTATCAGATCAACTGATAACTCTCTTCCTTCCACAAACACTGGAAGGGATCGAACCCACCTGCTGGAGATAACCAACTCCCCAGTAGGCAACAAGGTTCCAAAACCTTTAGAAAGCACATCACTAGGTCTATTCAGCTTCTCAATTATTCTACTTGAAATATATGAATGCGTCGCACCAGAATCAATTAGCACAGTCAATAAAGTACCAGCAACAAAAAGCTGACCTGTCACAGTAGAAGGACCAGCATCAGCCTCAGCTTGCGTCAGGGCAAACACTCGGGCAGGAGCGGGTGTATCATCCTTCTTTTGCTCTAGCCGTAGCAATTGTGGACAATTTCTCTTCATATGACCCACCATTCCACAGTGGAAACAGGCCCTCGCCTGACACTCGCCCAAGTGATGCTTTTTACACCTCGGACATTCAGGAAAAGTCCGCCAGTTTTCGTTTCCACTACGACGGAAACCTTGGTTACCCTGAAATCTTTTGTTTGGGCCTGCCGCTGATGATTCACTAGGTCTTTTCTTGCGGTCACCGGGATCAGTACCCCTACCCGAACCAGCACCTGCTGTTTGCTTCCACAAATCTCTTCTGACAATATTTTTCTTTCGTATCTGAGCTTCTGCACCCTCAGAAACTAAGGCCAACTCAACTATTTGAGCATAAGTTTGGGCGACCCCCGGTTGTTTAGAGGCAACAATCACATCCCAGGCAATATGTTCATCTAGCCCCCGAATGAACTTTGCTTTCCTAGCAGCTTCAGTAGCCACCTCATCTGAGGCAAATTTTGCCAGTCGATCAAACTTAGTAGCATACTCTGTCACAGTCATACTACCCTGAGTTAACCGTATAAATTCTTCTGCCTTTGCTGCCTTAATAGATTCATTATAGTACTTCTCATAAAATAAGGCCCGAAAGGTTTCCCAGGTCATGTTATTCAGATCATGGCCCTGAGATACAATCTCCCACCAAATACGGGCATCATCTCGTAGCATATAGGTAGCACACCTGACCCGGTCAGTATCTTCAACTCGCATAAAATTGAAAATGGATGTTATCATACTCATCCATTGCTCCGCCTTGAGTGGATCAGCACCACCCTCAAACACTGGCGGGTTCTGCTTCCTGAACCGCTCATACAATGGTTCCAAACGATTCCCTGCATCCGGTGGCACTACTAGAGGTGCCAGAGGATCAGGATTAAGATTTAGAACAGGCTGAGCTCGCTGCTCTCTTAATTCTCTGATTTGCTCACCCTGCTGCCGAATAGTTTCTTGCATAGCAGCATATAACTCTTCCCAATTAGGTGGTGGTAAAGGGTTCTCACCCTCACCGGCAGCCCCGAGCCCAGCTAGCTCGCGGGTACCCCTACCAGTCCTTCTCGGGTGCATAACTATACACCTGCGATCACATTCCAAGTAATAACAATACTGATTAGTATTTCCATATATTATAGTTCTTCCCACACCATTCCGATAGCACATAATTCAAATAATCAGGTAATAAGAAAATTAACAAACTATCTTTTAACTTAAAGCTTACTAAACCGTGAGTCGATCAGGTCATTGCAGCCAATGTACATATCAAACCAGTCTTCAGGATCTAAAAACCTTGGCGCTCTAATACCATGTTGTAACGCCCTGTCCAACAGGGACGCCACGTGTGTGCAATTTAATAAAATACTGATTATTATATAATATGTAATTATACTAAAAGTGTGGGTAATTAAATTTTTATAGTTAAAACTCAACTTTTAAACTGTTTAACAAAAGATAAGTAACATGGATTACGGGGTCCCCCTGTTTTCAAAATATTTACAAACTGGTTTCAAAGTATTTTACAACATAAGCTTTACATTTTCCCAAAATACAATCAAAATAGAGCATCCTGCAAACTGGGCTGTGCCACCGCGGCTGGTATGTACATTGCTGCTGCGACAATAAACTCATGGTTGCTCCACTTTAGCCTTCCCTTTACCTGCACCATAAAGCACCAGTGAGTCACTGAGACTCAGCAAGAAAGTGATCAAAACAATAATTGAAAGAAGATGATTATTAACTTAATCTCGTGCCATTAAGTTTACTTACTATTCGATAATAATAAGCATTCCTTTGAATATCACACATTCCTGGTACTTAATAAAGTACCACTTTTTACCACTCGTCACATACGAGCTGAATATGTCACTATCGTTGCCCGATAAAGCAAACGATAAGTAAGAAACCTAACCGCGGTTTCAAGAGTAATTACTCATAACGGTAATAACCGTTTCCAACCCTAGGTCATAACCTAGGCTTAATAAGCTTTTAATCAACATCATGATAATAATTAAGGCCACTTCCATTCACCCATTAATTTTTAACCACATACGGTGCTTACCACTTTTCTTACCTTAATTCAGAAGTCAAAAGTATGGCCGACCTGAGTGGAAGAACAAGCTAAGCAATCCCGGTCCTATGTCACGACAATTGAAACACAATAAATACCTTAACTCAAAGTTCCGGATTAAAACCCTAGTTTAGAAATCAAACATAACCTAACTCCCAGCAACCCCAAATTAGGTCAAGCATCCCATATTTAATTTAAAACAGATAGTACACAACTCCCCGGGTCAAAACTGATTATAAAGCAAATCCGAAAAATTTTCCCCTGCAGGCAACCGGTCGATCGGTTCTGATACACCAGAACCAATCCGGTCGACCGGTTCCGGCAGACCAGGAACAAAAGTTCCTCTTCACCAAATTCGAACCAAAACTCCTCCAAACCTAACCAAACTTTCCAGAACAGTATAATAACATAAATATGGCATAACCCAAGCTGCAAAACACAGTAGTTCAATCTCTAGCTTAAAATCATACACTCAAGTGAAGAAATCTAAATTCTTTTAGCTTCCTCACTCACAAACCAATCCCAACAGCCATGAATTTAATTCAAACATACATTAACAGACCTTATTCAACTAAGATAACAAACCTAAGCCTTCTCTAAACCTACAGCCCTGAAAACTTCCAAAAAGAATAACAAACCTAGCTTAGAAACCTAAGAAAAACACCAAAACATAAGGAAGAACTTACCTAAGGTTCAAGGTTGGCTTGAAGGTAGAGTTTAGCTCTGAAAATAGGAGATGGTTGAAGCAAAACAATCCCCCTAGCGGCTGGTTGCAGCTGCTCGAAGGAAGAGGAGGAAGAAAGTTTGAGAAATGAGTCTTTCTTGCCTTGGAAGAAAGCTTCTTCTTTTTTTATAATGCTTTGTTTTGTTTTTTTTTTTAATATAGGCAGCTACAAAAGAAAAACAAAACCAACACCTAAATTACTAATCTACCCCTCTTTAATAATTAATTCTTAAAAAACACCCTAGGGGCATTTTGGTAATTTACTAATTCCCCAATCCGACATTCTAATAAAATTCTAACTTAATCCGGGATATTCTCAAAATAATTCTTTCATTTAATGTCGTGACATTGCTAACCACATAGCTAAAATTCCACAATTGCCGGGCCCAAAAATAACGTATTTCATTAAATAATTTCTCAACAATTACCTAAGTAAGATCATAATCCTACTTCATTTCTCAAGAAATTACATATTTAATAAAATATGTCCATTTAAATATTATTTATTTTCTGGGATATTACAACTAATTCCATCTTCTTATTGTACCGACCAAGCTTATAAGCACATTTACTTGTAATTTCTGTCCCTTGGTACGGTCCTTCCTAGTTAGGTCCAAACACTGTTGTTGTAGAATCTTTGGCATTTAGGAATACTCTTCGAAGCACTAAGTCTCCTACAAATGATTTCCACTCCTCAACGTTTTTATCGAAGTACCGCGCAACTTCTTACTGGTAGGTATGCAACTTTAAGTTGGCCTAGTCTCTTCTTTCTTCTATTTCATCAAGGGATTCTGCCAACAAGGTGTGGTTTGTTCCTTGGTCATATGTTATTGTTCTATGGGGCGGTGGTTCCAATTCAACAGGCAGCATTACTTCATAGCCATAGGCTAATGCAAAGGGTGTCTATCATGGCCATCTTCTCAGTGGTCCTGTATGACCAAAGTACCTCTGGGAGTAGGTCATGCCAGTTTTCCTTGGCCTCTTCTAGATGCTTTTTCATAGTGTCATTGAAGGTCTTATTTACAACCTCTACTTGCCCGTTTGCTTGAGGGTGTGCAACTACAGAGAAGCTTTTAATAATGTCGTGTCTATTATAGAAGTCAGTGATTATGCCACTATCAAACTATTTCCCATTGTCTGATACGATCTTCTGAGGGAGTCCAAACTGACATATGATGTTCTTGACAATAAAGTCGAGGACTTTCTTTGAAGTTATAGTTGCCAATGGTTCAGTTTCTGTCCACTTGGTGAAATAATCAACTGCAACTACAACATATTGTACTCTTCCTTTTCCTTTAAGAAGTTGTTTGATCAAGTCTATCCCCCATATAGCAAAGGACCAAGGAGACTGCATTTGTGTTAGCACGTTTTATGGAGCTCTTAGGATCTTTAAGAATTTTTGGCACTTATCACATTTCTTGACATAGTCCATTGAATCTTCAATCAAGGTAGGCCAAAAGTATCCTTGTCCGAGTATCTTTTTGGAAAGGCTTTGCCCCTCAGCATGATTGCCATTAAAACCTTCATGTACTTCAATTAATAGTCATTGAGCCTCTTCCTTGGTGACACATCTTAGAAGTTACATTGAGAAGCCATGTTTGTACATAACCCCGTCCAAGATGAGCTATCGAGCAACTTTCCTCTCCATTTTCTTTCTTCATTCCTGTCCTCTAGTAGGACTCATTGGAGGTATGCTATTGTTAGTTTCATCCATGTAGGACCATCATCCAACATATCTATTTTTTCTAAAACAGTTATGCTTGGGTCTTTTAAGAACTGAATGGGCACCAAGTTGGTCTTGTCTGTTAAGGTGCTGCTAGCTAATCGGGTAAGTGCATTGGCTGTTGCATTTTCTTCTCTGAGGAATTGCCTAATGGTGTACCTCTTGAGTTGACTTAATAAGTATTGGATTCTTCTCAAGTAGATCATCATTCTTTCTTCTCGAGCAATGTACTCACCTAGGACATGGTTGATAACTAGCTAAAAGTCACCATATATGTCCAGGTAGTCTGCTCCCACTTCATGTCCAAGCTTTAGCCTAGCAATCAGAGCTTTTTATTCAGCCTCATTGTTAGAGACTTTGAAACCAAACTTGATTTATCTATGTAGTTGTTGACCCCAGGTGTAATGAGGGCAATGCCAACACTAGACAAGCAATGCATACAACTTCCATCAATGTGAAACTTCCAGGTTGAATTTTCTTGCTCTTACTTCTTCTCTTACTCTTATTTTCACTTCTTCTCTTGCTATTACTTTTCTCCTGAATCTTGAGAGATTCAAGAGATATGCCTGTACATTCAGCCACAAAATTCAACGAGAGCTTGGCCTTTTATCGCCACTCTTGGTTTGTAGGTGATTTCATATTGGCCAAGTACTATTTCCCACTTGAGTAACTACCGAGATGCTTTAGGTTTTTGAAGAACCTATCGCAAGGGCTAGTCAATGTACACTCTTATTGGATGAGCTTGGAAGTAAGGTCTTAGCATTCTCAAAGCTATGAGCAAGTAGTATGTCAGTTTTTCAATGAGTGGTATCGATTTTCAGCGTCAATAAGTCTTTTGCTGACATAGTATACTGGGTGTTGAATGCCATTTTCTTCTCTAATAAGAACTGCACTTACAACAAACTCTGTGACCACCAATTATATGCCCAATTCTTTATTGTCTAGAGGTTTTGACAAGATGGGAGGCTGAGATAGTTGTTTCTTTAGCTCTTGGAAGGTGACTTCACACTCTTTTGTCCTTTCAAATTTTTTATTTCTTCTAAGTATGCAGAAGAAAGGTACACTCTTCTTTGTGGACTTTGACACGAATCTACTTAGTGCTGCTATGTGGCCAGTTAAGCTTTGCCCTTCTTTTATCCTTGTAGGCGACTTCATATCGAAAAGGTCTTAGATCATCTATGGGTTTACTTTTATTCCCCGACATTCACTATGAATCTAAGGAACTTGCCTGAGCCTACTCCAAAAGAACACTTGAGGGGGTTAAGTTTCATGTGTACTCTCAAAGGATCTTGAAACATTCATTTAGATCTTCTATATGCCCATAGCCTTTTTGGACATGACAAGCATGTCGTTCACATAGACTTTCATGTTATGGCCGATCAAGTCTTTAAACATTTTATTTACAATCCTTTGATAGGTAGCCCTTGTATTTTTTAGTCTAAAATGCATGACTTTGTAGTAGTACATGCCTACATCTGTCAAGAAACTTGTATGTTCTTAGTCTGGTGGATTAATTTTGATTTAATTATAACTTGAATAGGCATCCTTGAAGCTTAGGATCTCATGACCAATTGTAGCATCTACTAGATGGTCAATCATTGGAAGTGGCAAAAAATCCTTTAGACAAACCTTATTCAGGTCAGTAAAATCTTTGCATACTCACCACTTATTGTTGGTTTGGGTACCAAGATAGGATTGGACACCCAGAGCAAGTAGAAAGCTTCAATGATAAAGTCATTGGGGCGCAACCTTTCGACTTTGTCTTTAGAAGCTTGTGCTCGCTCTTTATCCAGCAATCTCCTTTTCTACTATACAGATTGGAAGTTTGGATCTATGGTCTAGGCTTGAAAAATTACAGATGGATCGACCCCCACCATGTCTTTATGTGACCAGGAAAAGATATAGAGGTTCACCCTTAGAAATTTTATCAATGCTGATTTTCAATCTCCTAGTTGGAAGGGTGGGATCAATCTCTACTTCTTCTAGTTCCTCTATTGGTCCAAAGCTTTCTGTAGGTTCCCCAAATGGAGGATCTAAATCTGCCTCCTCGCTTTGGGCTGAACTTCATTGCCCTTGGCTGGACTCTTCACTAGAGCTCTTGATAGGCATGTTTTCTTTCTTGGCTTTGGACAAAGCCAAGTTATAGTTGTGTCAGGCAGTTTTTTGATCTCCCCTTAGGCACCCTACCCCATCTCTCATTGGGAACTTTAGGCATATGTGGTAAATTGATGTCACAACTTTCAGGTCGTACAAGGTTGACCAACCTATCCTTGCATTGAACGATGATGGCACATCGATCACTATGAACTGAGCCATCAGTGTTCTTCTTGTGGAACTTTCCCCAACTGTCAAAGGCAATATGATGTATTCCATGGGTGCAAGGCCATGGCCAAAGAACTCATACATCAGTTGTGTATAAGGTGCTAGATCTATCAACTAAAGCCCCATCTTTTCATAGGTTAACTTGAAAAGTATGTTTGAAGAGGCTCCATTATCAATCATGCACCTGGCCACTGTCATGTTCCCTATCTGTGTTGCTATGACTAAGGTGTCATTATGAGGAAACCCGACCTGGGCGGCATTTCTCTCTGTGAAGGAGATGATAGGTTCTTCAAGATTTATCTATTTGGTATCTCTTTTTTCTACAGCTAGTACGCCATTTTTTTGCTCATGATGGAGGGTCCGAGCTTGGCGCTACATAGCTTTGCTTATTTCACCTGCAATATGGAGTCATCCAACTATGAGCCCTAAATGACCTATCACTGGCGGTGGTATTGGGTCTTTGTTTTAGGCACCTTGTGCCTGTGTTTGGTTGTCTTGTACATAACGATGGATATGGGGATTTTTCTTTCTGATCAAGAACTTGATTTCCAACTTTAAGTGCTTGCACTCATTGGTAGCATGGCCAAAATCATTATGAAATTGACAAAATTTGAAAGGCCCCTCTTACTTACGTCTTTCCTCATGGGAGGAGGCTTCCTGTATGGAACTATGGACTGTGTGGCTGCGCAGACTATTTCAAGAGTTTTTATTAGGAGAGCGAAGCATGTAAATCTCTCCTCCTTCTCCTTTGAGTCTTGTGGCGTGGGGGAATTATTAAATTTCCCCTTTATGCCTTTTGCTCGGCCAGAGTTGTTATTATGCTAGCCTTCATTGTTTTGGGCTTTTGAGGGCTAGCCACCTATGATGGCAGGTGTGCTGGGCGGAACTGAGGGTTGTCTACCACTAAGGGCCCATCCAGCACCTTCTTGTCTCCTATTTTTGACTTGTCGGTCAACTTCTTCAAGCTTAACAAAGCCTTCTACCCTATCAAGGAAATCAGCCATGTTTTGAGTTGAGTGTCGGCGGATGTCCTTGCACAACTCACTCAAATGTAGTATGCCACTCATGATGGCTGTGTACCTTCCTTCTTCCATTAGATTCTTGACTTTGGTAGCTTCAGTCATGAATCTTTGGAGATAGTCTTTCAGAGGCTCCTTGGCCTCTGTTTCACATCAACTAAGTCTTCCAACCTATAAGGTGTTTGTTTGGAAGACAAGAACTGTGTGTAGAACTCTCTTGTGAAAGGATTCCATGAATCAAACCTCATAGCAGCTAATTTGAAAAGCCACTATTGTGAAGTTTCAGACAAGGTTTTTAGGAAAATCTTGCAACGGGTGTCAACCTCAACATTTTACAAATCCATATAGATTTTAAAATATATGATGTGATCCAAGGGATCTTCTTTCCCTGCGTACATCTTACAAGTTGGAATCTTGAACTTGGTAGGCAAGGGCAACGCATTGATGCACACAGAAAAGGTGACCCTCAGGTCTTGTCTAGCTCTAAGTCAGACAATTTTAGACCAGACAAGCCTTGTATCATGTTTTTGAGTTGATCCAGTTGTGCTTGCACTAGAGGATCAACATCAGCTTACCTTTGTCCGATAATACCCTCCTTACTAACCCTTGCCCAGCCAGGCTGGTGGGTGGGTGGGCAAGAAATACTTTTCCAGGGTTGGCCAGATTTAGCCTATTTTGCCCTCTTGGTGGAGTTATTGGGGGCATGACGTATCTATTTTGAGCATTTCTTCTTTGGTTCAGATCAATCCAAAGATCTATTCTTACTTTGGGCCCATTCTGGCAAATATAGAATCTCTGGGCCTCAGGTCAGAATATGTCTAACCATCATCGTTGCACCCAGTATATTGAGATATGCAGTTAGTGTGCTCACCACTTGGGTGACTAGTGGAATTGTCCTCATTGGGATTGGGGTAAAACTCCCCACTATGAGACCAACTCTGCCCTGGCCTCAGTGGGATGTCTTCCCCTCCTTCATCACCTTTAAGAAGGCCTTAAAACTTGTCAATCCTGCCATATGATCTTTCAAGCAAGATCTACCCATCATTAGGCAGATAGGACGACCTTGTTTGGGACGCAGTTGGCCCTCTTGGCCTTGAGGTTTTCCCATGATCCCTAGGGAGCTAAGTTCCCTTTAAGACACAGGGACCTTTACCCTAAAGGGGATCCCTTATGAGGGATGGCTCTTCAACCTGAGATCCAACCCTCTCATTGAATGATCTGATTAGGTCATTAGCCTCCCTATTATGGCAGTTTAGCTCCACCTATTGGGCTTGGAGGATTGCAGCAAACTGATCCATCCATTCCTAGAATTCGCGTCTCTATTGGGCAAACGCATCACCCATAGCAGCGCATGTTTCTTGTTGGTCATGATGAAGGAGATTTGTATGACCTTGAACTTGTCCTACAACCTCTCTCAGCCTGACAAGTTCAGTATCATTCCCTAAGTCCATGTGGGGCTCATCAATGCCTGGATTGCCAACCCCAGGTCTAGTCTCACTAGCATAAATTCAAAGTCCAACCCTCGTACCAGGAACTTTAGCGTTTGGCTGGACAGTGGGTCCAGTAGGCTTCTATTCTCCTAGCTAGACTTCTGTGGTGGATGTGTCAGCTAGCTGGCCAGAGCATGGTGGCCGGGCAAACACACTCAGGTTGACCACAGCAGGTGGCACTTAAACATTAAGGTCTGTGGCCATAGGTTCTCGTGGTTTAGTTGAATTTCCACGTCTTGTGATAGCCATGCAGAATGAAAATTAAAAAAAAAAAAAAAAAAAAAAAGATGAGAGCTTTCTGAATGAGAACTTTGGGCTCTCAATGAAAGCGCCAAAATATTGACCATAAATTTAGCCAACTGACGCGGAGTCTAACTAGGATTGGATTTATCTTATGACTATCACGCTAGATTGATAATAAATATAAAGACACAGACATTGATAGAGGTTCGACCCCTTTGTTCAAGTAATGACCTACTCCCCTTTTTGTTGTATTCTCTCTTGAGATAATACCAAGCATATTACAGTCTGAAACCTTGTAATATTTAGCTATGGATATCTATAGTATTACAATGAGAATGTATTTTGAAGGTGAGAAGTACGAGAAAAGAGAGAATTCATTGCCTTAGTGCTTTAGATATTTTTCATGAATCAGAATGTCCTCTTCTTCATGAAGGGTTATGAACCTTTATATGGTATTAGGTTTTACAAGGTTTCTTATTTGAAAATACATAAAATATGGGAAATATTCCTAAAGAATAGAGTCGTTACATTTTTGCGTTGAATCCCTAGAATTGTGGGCAGTTTGAACTGTTCCAAAGTTGCAAAAGTGCTGAGGATGATTTGGAAAGCTTTTGAGAAACACACAAGTATTGGAGCGTACCCTATATGCTTGGCTGACCAACTTTATTGAAAGGTTTCCCGGTGGATGAAGCTTGTCCACCCTGGCTGGCCAGCTATATGTTTGGCCAGGATCTGTCAGTGTTTGTACATCCTTATCTTTACAGGTGACTTTAATATCAGGATAAACTTGCTTGTGTCCATCGTGCAGACAAGTGATCTTACAGGTTGGAAGGTTGAACGACATTACCCTGGCCGGTTAGTGTTGACCTATCTTCAATGTGTCTTTTGGTTTTTGCTACGTGGAGGTGCCATGTCAGGTGGACAAAATTTGAGATAACAAAATTAATCATGTTTTTCGATAAATCCTTTGATTAGCAAAGGTGTGCACATTAATTAAGAAATTAATGTAGCACGCTTAGACTAGTAGGGCATTGTAATTTGGTATTATAGCTGCCAGTAATTCTCCAAAGACCGTCAAGATATGTACAGTCATTATTAGAGATAAGCTCAACTCATGGTTTGGCAAGCTTCTACGTATTTTAGTAGTTTTATTTGTTACGCATGGTTAGAAAAGCATGATAGAAAGCATTTTAGCAGATCCATAGCTGAATAGAAGTATGTTAAGATCCCATGTAAGCGGTAAGTAGATTACAAATTAGTTTGCTGCCTAACTGAGCAAACTCATGAATTTACAGACTTGTCCTATATATGGATCCCTAGTGAAATACAAGATGTTGGGATGATGTAATTGAGACTGGTGGCGGTTGGAGAGATTGGGATCCCCCTTATTCTCAAGGCTGAGTTAAAGGCCGAGAAAAGACTTATGGAGGTGGTTATGAAAATACACTACAGGCTCTGCTAGATTTGGAGCAAAGGTTCGTGGAAATGGAAGCTAGAATACAATAGCTAGAGGAAAAGATTGAGAGGTTGAGGAAACATGGATCTCCTGTTGTGCCTTAACCCCAAGTACCAGTTATTTTAGCTCAAGAGTTGCCAGTAAAATAATTAATTACTGGTAACCAAATGGGTACATTCTATGGGAGATTTTGGATGCAAAGACCATTGGTTATCTTGGAAGATCAAGATATGATGAATGCTTTTAAAAATCAAGAGTGTTACAAAGTTTGCTCAAGAGTCCCGAGGGACTTTAGTTGTTGGTGAGGTCACTGCTCCCCTTACTTTCAATCTTAATAAAGGTGGTGTTGGTTCCTTGGATAATCAGAAGAGGAAAGCTCCATCTACATTAATGGGATAGAGTTAGAAAAAGAGGTTTCGTAGGAAAACAGGTGAGGGTTGCCTTGGACGTCACTATACTTATCCAGAGTACCCCCGATGTAAGAAGCATCATCCGGGAGAGTGTAACAACATTTTTCCAATGCAGTCTAGTAGGGCAGATCAAGAGGGAATGCCCACAGCTGAAGAAGGAAGAACTAAAATAGGAGGTAAAACCCATTCCAGCTTGGGTGTTTGCCACTACCTAAGCCAATGCTGAAGCTTGTCCTTCAGTGGTGTCATGTTAGCTTTTATTCAACTACTCTATTTACTCTTTGTTATTTGATTCTAGAGCTACACATTCATATGTGGGAGCCAGGGTGATTGATAAATTGATTACGCCTTGAAATAGTTATGAAATAAGGTTTGAAACCCTGATACCTAGCGAATAATTACTTATCTCCAAAAGGTGGATTAAGTATGTGCCGATTAGAGTGGAGGATAGGGAGTTGAGTGCTGATCTTGTAGAATTGGGTATAGTAGAGTTCGATGTCATATTCAGAAAGGACTTACTATTTAAGTAAGTCGTTAATGTTGACTGCAAGAGGAAGATGGTAACTTTTCAACCTGAGAGTGAAGAACTATTCGTGGGTGTGGGATACGTTTTGAATTCCTAAATTCTATTTATCTCGGTGTTAAAAGATAGAGACCTATTGTGGGATAGATGCATAGGACTGTTGGGTTTTGTGCCCTAAATAAAACCCATTTCAATATAATTAGATTTACTAATTAATAAAGATCAGAAATTATTTTATGTTGCATGGTTCACATGATTTATTTCATGATTTTTTAATGTATAAATTCTATTAAGTCCAGAACATATGTATTTGTTCATGATTATAGTGTCCTCAGCACAGTGGAATATAATCATGATTATATGTTCAAAAGTTTAATTCCCTAATTTGTTAGTTCATTGGATTTAGACTGGCATGATAATCAACGATAGTTATACTTACACCTTGGATAAGTGTTATGTCCTTTCCAGGGCATTGGTAAAGTTTACCAGTATCGGATGTATGGAGTATACATTGGAAGGGACCGATATTGATCTTAGATAAGAGATCATAAACTTACTGTTATATCTTTTTAAGTCAATATCAACGGTTGATCTTAGGTCTATGGATCTTAATCCGGACATGGTTAGGTTCGATCTCAAGAGTGTTATTTGTGTTCTTTGATTTGTTAGTTAAGCCTACCTTTTGGTTTGGGTGATACGTACATTTTGGGAACATGATAGTACAATTGAGTGAGAGCTCTAGTCATAGATATGGAATCTATAACTTCTATCTGGACATAGAAGTGAAACAATGATTTCCTTCGAGCTTGGCTGAATAGAGATAAATGATTGAGATCTCATTTCAGTAATTATATTAGTTTACTGAAATATCATTTATAGGTAGCTAAGTGTTTTAAGGATAAAATACATTGAAGGGTAGAGCGGTAAATTTATCCCTTATAGAGGATCCTTGACTATTAGGGTTATAATAATGGATAATCATAACGTATCTATATCGTGGTACATATAGAGCGTTCTATATAACTGAGAGTGTATTCAATTCCAAGTTCTATAGTGGTTCAATGAGGAATTAATGAGTTACAAATTTACTTGGTGAATTCTAGATCTAATTATTGAAAGCTCGCCTATATAAGCCCATGGTCTCCTCACTAGTTGAGATAATACTGCTTGCAGACTCAGTTGATTGATTTTAGTTAATTAATTATAATTTTAAACTTAGACTATGTCTTATTTATGAATTTTCACTAAGCAAGGGCTTAATTGTGAAGTAAAGAGGTTTTGGGGTCAATTTGTTAATTAAGAGACTTTGCATGGTCTAATTAATAAATTACATAAATGACAATTTTATTTAGTAATTAATTATAATTATTAAATAAATAGTTTTGGCATTTATAGGTTTCAATTGGAAAATATAGTATTATTGAAAAGAAGAATAAGTGGTTGAAATAAAGTGGCAAAAATCTAACTAGAAAGAGGTCCACTATCTTGTACGGCCAAGGTTGATTTTTTACCCAATATTTTATTCTTTTTAATTCATGTAATTCAACCCTAAGCCCTAGTTGAAACACTATAAAAGGAACATGATACTCTCACTCATCCAGTTAATGTCAACCTGACTATTCAACCAAACCTAGATGAGAGAGTTCCTTCTATAGAGATTTCACCTCCTTCATTGTTCTTCACCATATTCGAAAGCCTTAGTGATGAGTGACGTGCCCACACATAGCAAGTCAAGTACTCAATCATAATGAGTAAGACGGTGGTTACCAAACCCGAAGGAGAGAAAGAGATCCAGGTTCAAATCTTGATAATGGTCTGCTACAGAAAGTAATCAAGGGCTAGAGATCTTGAATGGAAGGAGTCATTACATTCGGCTGCAACCAATGTAAGGTTTTCTTAACCGCTATGTGTTTATTTCATTGTTTTAGAGAATTCATATTTAGTATGTAATCAACATACTTGTTAGTAAATCTAGATCCTGGTAAAATATTCCTAACAACTAGCCTCAGAGCCATGGTAATGATTTACTTTCATAAAATATGGATGTAAAACGATGAATATTGTTTGCATGTTGATTTGGATGTGTTCATGTTAGTTTATGTGATTATTTGATGAATGTATAGTAATTATGAAATTTTTCCATGAAAATAATTTTATTTTCTTTCTGAAAATATTTTATTTTGATGCCTTGTGAAAAATTAAGCAACTTTCGTTTTTACGGAACTCAATTCTGATGAAAAACGAAGAAGTTATGAAGGTTTGAAAAATCAAATGCATATGGTGTCGAGTAGGTGCATCGAGTGCACCAGGCGCTCGGAGAAGGCACGCCAACGCGCGCGCATCTCAGACAAAATTCTTGTCTGAAGCCGTGTCTCGTCCCTAACTTCAGACACGGTCCGCCCACACACGAATGCTGCACCTGACCGAGGTTTCTCGGTCAAGGAGGTTGAATCTCCTCCTCCCGCGCGCGCATGAGGGCTATTTGCAGCCTGTGATGGCTGCACGTGCAGCCTTGCTGCCTGCAACCCCAAACTTTCGATTTTTGTGGGATTTTTCCCCAAATTTCGAATTTTTGCAATTTTCAAACCCTAAAATTAAAATAAAATATTATTTTTAATATATTTAACCTTAGATATAAATTTTAAATTAATAATATTTATTTTTTAATAGATTATTATTAATTTTTTGATATTTTGAGGTTTAAATTTGAAAAATGATTATTTTATTTTTTAAATTATGGTCAGATTTAAAAATTTGTTAATTTCTTTAATATTTATATATTATTTAATTATAAGATCAGATATTTTAATATTGGACATATTTTAAATTAAATGATAGCCTTATCTTTTAATTTGAAAAATTACATTAACATTATCTTATATGATAAGTTAAATAATTAATAAATTTGAAATTAACCTAGATATTTTTTATAGATATTCTAACCATATTATTGGGTACGACATACTGAACCTAATCCTCCCTCACATGAACAACCCCAATTGTGAAGGCACAATAGCCTTATTTAAATAAGTGTATTAGGCTAATTATACTAGTTTAACCTACTTAAAATTGAATTAGCAACATAATTAATTTTTCATTGGATTATTTTAAAATTAATTTAGACAAATACACTTAGTTTAATGAAATATTCTAGATAGTGATTTCTAGTAACTAATTTATATTTTCTAATATTTAATTGAGTAGAAAAATATATTTAAGTTGAAAATTAATTTTAGACCAACTTAAATTAGAATATTTTTCTTAGAACTTAGAACTTAGAACTTAAATAGAATTAATAATTAAATTGATTTTATTCAAGATACTTAATTATTTGTTTCTATTTCATGAAATTTAATTAAATTAGAAAATATATTTAAGTTGAAAATTAATTATTTAATTAATTTTAGATAAACTTAAATTAGATTATTTTCTTAAATATTAAATTAGAATTTATAATTAAGTTGATTCTATTCTAGATACTTAATTATTTCTATTTTAATAAATTTCATTAAATAGAAAATTATATTTAAGTTGGAAATTTTTAATTTCAGATCAACTTAAATTAGAATAATTTTTAGAATATATATTTTATATTATTTTAATAATCATTCACATAATTTCAAATTGCATTTATTTATTTTATATGCAAATATTTTGAATTTTTTTAATTTTGAAAATTAGATTAAAGTTACAAATTAATTTACTAATCAATTTTAGATCAACTTAAATCAAGTAATTTTCATTAATGATTTAATTAAAATAAATAGACTAAAATATATTGTTTTTAATTAGAAAATTAGTAATTAGTTTATGAATTATCTAGATAGATATTTTCTAGGTAGACTTTTTGGTATTTTTCTAGATATATTTAATTAAATTAGAAAATTAATATCTAAGTTGATTTTATTCAAGACACTTAAATATTTGATATTTTTCTTAAGATATTTAATTAAATAGGAAAATTATATTTGTGTTAAAATTAATTTATTTAATTTTAGACCAACATGAATTATAATAATTTTTCCAGTTTTATTTTATTTTATTTTTGAGGATTTCAAAAATGTATCTTTATACATTGGATTTCGAATTCAGTTATATTTTTATAGAAAATTAAATTTGAGTTGAAAATTAATTATTTAATTTTGGACCAACTTAAATTAAGTAATTTTCATAATATTTATTTGAAAATTAATACTAAGGATGGAAAATAATTTATTTTTATTTTTCAAATCTTCCTAAAGTATAATTTTATAAATATTAAATTAAAATTTAAATTTAGTTTTATCTAAATTAGTAATTTTAATTCAATAAATATATGTTAAAATAAATAGATTAAAATAAGTATCAAAAGAAAATACAACTCTTTAAAATAATGAGCTTTAGTGATAAGGATATTCGATCTACATTGTTGGTTCTACATAATTCTTATTTTAGTGAGTAAGCATCCCTAATGGATCAACGTTCATTAGAAATTTAACGTCGTAGAATCTCGAAAGATAAGTATTATTTGTAAGTGTTTTATTCCTAGTACTAATCACCCTAATGGTGGCTGCTAGTAAGACTTATAAAAGTATGAAACAATGGTGGAAGCTCATAAGATAGAATGGTCTTGACTCTCGCCTAAACGGGATCTTGATCGAATAAAAGGTTGGTAGAATATTTATTATTTTAGATGAGCTGACCACTCTATTCAATGGATGATATCTTTGACTCTCGCCTAAACGGGACACTGATATCAGTTTGTTGAAGACCTTGGAAATTATTTAGGATTGTATGTTTTAGTATAAAAATAAGAATAACTTTGACTCTTGCATAATGGGACATCGTTGGATTCTTATTTTAAATCGAAATTATTCTACTTTTTTCTCTTAGCTTATTCATTTCGAATTTGCTTAAATAGTATATCATTGGATGAATGGTTTATAAATTATTTACTTATGTTGTCATTCTGTTTTCTCTTATGAAATTGAATGGCACCAATGACTATATTCCCGACATTCTATCCTGAAATAATATAAATCCTCGATCTTAGAAATCTCCTACTTGTATATGCTTACTATAGGCATATTGAACTTAGAGTTAGATTAGTAGTGGTGACCCAAGCTAGAATAATTACTCATGTATATTTGGTATAAATTTAAGTCTTTGACTTTAAATTTTAGATTCCAAATAGAAATTTTATATTTCTGTTTCCTAGATTACATCATACATTACAATATGACTTTCACAAGTTATTAATATCCATTTTCTATCAATGGATTAAAACTGTATGTTAATGTATGGAATATGAGTTTAGTATTCTGTGACTAGGATCCACTTGGACTATTCTAAGAACTTTTTGATGTAACTAGACCTAAGTCATCAAAAGACCACAACTACATTCTGATATATCTATTGCATTTGCATCTTGTTCATAGTGGTTTTGACTAGATCATTCTCTGTAAAGAGTAATATGCCTATATCCACTTAAAAGTAAGATCATCTATATTCAAATATGGATGTACATTCAGGGGTGGATATGAGTTGTTGTTATGTTCTTAAGACGATCACTCTAGATTTAACCTTATGCAAAAAAATTTGAAATATTTGAGAAATTTCATGAATTTCTAGCAATTTTGAAAAACATTAAGGTAAATGGTTAAAGATCTTGCGAACTGATAGGAGTGGAGAAATATTTGGTGGATATGCAGTTCAAAGATCATTATGTTGAATTTTGAATTGTATTCAAACTTACCTCCCTAGAAATTCGATTTGCATATTGATGATAGTATAAGGGTTATGATTAGTTACTAGTAGTTGCCTAAGTCCTTCTAGGTATATACCCTAGTGATAGGATAATTTCAGAATGATGAAATGGTTGTGTACTTACTGTAAACCATTACTAGATTCATGGATATACTAATCGTGATCTTAAGAAAAGCTAAAACTGTTAACCAAGATTTGCATGTTTGATAGTTGTTCTAAAGTGATTAGGGGTGGACCATCCCATGGTCATTAGATAAGAAAGTGTTTGTTTCAACAAATACTACTTTTCTAAGAAAATGACGTAGTCTGAAAACAAAGTAGCAAAGTAGAGGAGATAATTTTATTTCTTGATTCCAAAAGTGTTCTATCATCTTATTCGATATAAGATGGTCCCACTGCCTTTGTTGTCTTGACACAATCGAAGAGGACAATACCTTTTAGATTCTTAGACAGTAAGTCACGGTACCTTGTCGTAGTGGGAGGGTTTTAAGGAACTCACCCTGTTATGACTTGGAAGACACCAGTGACAAAATCCATTGTTAGTTTAAACAAGTAATGGATTGTCAGAATAAGAAACTAAGAAGTAAAGCCAAGAGAACTGCTATGGTTAAAACCATTCATATGGAACAACCAAAAGTTTTCTATTACAAGGACAAGAAAGAAAATTTCGTTAGTAAGTCTATTCAATGGACTTAACAAAACTTCTTGTTCCTAGTATTATTAAAGGTTTGAGTTTATCTAAACCTATGGCTTGTGGTATACCTGGTAATTTACTTACTCTAGTGCAAGCAACTTACTTTAGTAAGATGCTGGAGCATTTTTCTAATGGCAATCTATAGAAGCTTCTCGACTTCTAGATATAGATTTTATTTATCTAAGGAAAAGTTTCAATTATTCCAGAAAAGATAAAGGCCAATGAAGGAATTCCTTAGGATCAACAGTGAGAGGTCTCAGATATGCTTTAGTATGCATTAGACCAGACACCTGCTGTTGAGTGGGAGTAATGAGTAGGTATCAGATTAATCCAAGACAGGAACATTGTAAGAAAATCAAGTAAATCTTAAGATCAAGAAGAGGAACTATATGTTAGTCGATAAGGGTGGTATTCAATACTCTTAGACTACACCAAATCAAGTTTCTAGACTTTCCTTAGTGCTAGAAAGTCTACTGATGAGATGCTGATTACTCTGGGGGTGGAGTAGTGATTTGGGAGAAGTGTAAAAGCCTATCTAATCTCTAAGTCTATCAGAGAGACTGAATGTTAAAGTTTCAGGAAAGATACTTATTCAGTCTAAGGAAAGTTCTATACATTTTTGGCATAGTACCAACATTTATTAACTACTAGTGTTACTTCTTGACTAACACAGAAGTAGTTGCCAAAAAGTAAAGAATCCAGCATTCCTAGAGGAGTAGACATATAGAGAGGAATTTCACAATGTCAAGTATTTTGTGATTAAGGAAATGTAATGGTGGAGGAAAAGTTGTATTGAATACAACCTGTCAGATCCTATTACAAAGAGAATACTACATACTACACTTGATCTGTATATCAAGGTGTTGAGATTATTTGAAATGCACTTTTTGTTTTTATATTATTGCAAGTGGGCGTTTGTTGGGTTTTGTGCCCTAAATAAAATCCATTTCAATATAATCAGATATACTAATTAATAAAGATCAAAAATTATTTTATGTTGCATGGTTCACATGATTTATCTCATGATTGTTTAATGTCTAAATTCTATTAAGTTCAGAACATATGTATTTGTTCATGATTGTAGTGTCGTCAGCACAGTGTAATATAATCATGATTATATGTTCAAAAGTTTAATTCCCTGATTTGTCAATTCACTGGATTTAGACTGCATGATAATCAACGATATGTATACTTACACCTTGGATAAGTGTTATGTCCTTTCCACGGCATTGGCAAAGTTTACCAGTATCGGATGTATGGAGTATACATTGGAAGGGACCGATATTGATCTAAGATAAGATATCATAAACTTACCGTTATATATTTCTAAGTTAATATCAATGGTTGATCTTAGGTCTATGGATCTTAATCCTGACATGGTTAGGTTCGATCTCAAGAGTGTTATTTGTGTTCTTTGATTTGTTAGTTAAGCCTACCTTTTGGTCTGGGTGATACGTACATTTTGGAAACATGATAGTACAATTGAGTGGGAGCACTAATCATAGATATAGAATCTATAGCTTCTATCTAGACATAGAAGTGAAACGATAATTTTCTTTGAGCTTGGCTGAATAGAGATAAATGATTGAGATCTCATTTCAGTAATTATATTAGTTTACTGAAATATCATTTATAGGTAGCTGAGTGTTTTAACGATAAAATACATTGAAGGGTAGAACGGTAAATTTGTCCCTATTCAGTGTAGATCACCTATATAGCATCCTTGACTATTAGGATTGTAACAATGGATAATCATAACGTACCTATATCGTGGTACATATAGAGTGTTCTATATAACTGAGAATGTATTCAATTCCAAGTTCTATAGTGGTTCAATGAGGAATTAATGAGTTGAGAACTTACTTAGTGAATTCTAGATCTACTTATTGAAAGCTCGGTTATATAGGTCCATGGTCCCCTCACTAGTTGAGATAACACTGCTTGTAGACTCAGCTAATTGATTTTAGTTAATCAATTATAATTCTAAAATTAGATTATGTCTTATTTATGAATTTTCACTAAGCAAGGGCTTAATTGTGAAGAAAAGAGGTTTTGGGGTCAATTTGTTAATTAAGAGACTTTGCATGGTCTAATTAATAAATTACATAAATGACAATTTTATTTAGTAACTAATTATAATTATTAAATAAATAGTTTTGGCATTTATAGGTTTCAGTTGGATAATATGGTATTATTGAAAAGAAGAATAAGTAGTTGAAATAAAGTGGCAAAAATCTAACTAGAAAAAGGTCCACTATCTTGTACGGCCAAGGTTGATTTTTTTCCTAATAGTTTATTCTTTTTTAATTCATGTAATTCAACCCTAAGCCCTAGTTGAAACACTATATAAGGAACATGATACTCTCACTCATCCAATTAATGTTAACCTGACTATTCAACCAAACCTAGATGAGAGAGTTCCTTCTATAGAGATTTCGCCCCTTCATTATTCTTCACCATATTCGAAAGCCTTAGTGATGAGTGACGTGCCCACACATAGCAAGTCAAGTACTCAATAATAGTCATTACATTCTGATTCAACCAATGTAAGGTTTTCTTAACCCTTATGTGTTTATTTCATTGTTTTAGAGAATTCATATGTAGGATGTTAATCAACATACTTGTTAGTAAATCTAGATCCTGGTAAAATATTTCCAACAAGGACTCCTAGCAATGATGTTAGATACCACCTAGTAGTGGGATATATGCATAGGACTCCTAAATAATTTCTTCCACACATGATCTTAGATCCCATGATACAATCTCTTATTTTATTTCCCCACAAAACAAGGAAGATCAAGGTACTTCTCGTGACAAGTAACAACAAGCACACCAACACAATCAGTCAAGCTATCTTTATCAACCACACTAACATTCAAGCTAAAACACTGTACAGATTTGGAGAAGTTAACTTTATGCCCATAGGCTTTTCCGTAAGCATTCAAAATCTTCATACAGCTTTCATCCACAACCAAAGTAGCATCAATGAAAAACGAGCTATCATCCAAAAAAAAAGTTTTCAAGTGTCAGGACCATGTCATCCACAAGGTAATCCTTAGAGGGGGCCCTCTATACTAGCTTTATGAACTATAGAGAACAAACCCTCTTCACTAATAAGGAAGAGGAAAAGAGAAACAGGATCCCATTGATGATGACCCTGGGTAGGAGTCACATCTAGGGCTAAAAATCGGTCCGGTTCACTAGGTATCAGGTTCACAGTTTTGGGTTAACAAAAATAACACCCATACATGCCCATTCAATGGCTAGGTTGGACGAATCGATGAGTCAGTGGATCACGAGTTGTGGGTTGGGTAGGTTGGCAAGTTTTAATTTTGGCTTTTATATAATATCTAATATCATATATAAGTATATATATTATAGGGTTATATTAAAAAACCCCAAAAATATCTCTAAAAAAAGAACAAACGAAAGAAAGACACACAGACAGAAAGAAAGAAAAAAGATAGAGAAGTTAGAAGTGACGAAGCTTGGATTGGAGCTTTCTGTGCGATGAGACCAACAGTGGGGGCTATTAGGTGGCACAATGGTGATGAGGAGAGACGAAGACGAGAAAGAGAGAGGGGGGTCTGTCGATTTGGGGATGTGTCAAGAAGTGGTTAAGGGAGAGGGTCTGTGGCTGTCGTGTGGTGGGATTAGTCGCTCGCCAGACTGATTGAGCCACTCATAGTCTGAATCAATATGTTTGTCGCTATCGATACCCATTTTTTATTAAAGACACTTTTTTCCGTATCTTCTTCTTCTTTTCATTATATATTTATATATATAGATATAGAGAGAGAGAGAGAGAGAGAGAGAGAGAGAGAGAGAGAGAGAGAGAGAGAGAGAGAGAGAGAGAGAGAGAGAGAGAGAGAGAGAGAGAGAGAGAGAGAGAGAGAGAGCAATAAAGTATTAAACTAAAGATTAGATGAGATGAAAATATTTTAATTTGATGTAGATGTTTTTGTTTCTACTTTTTTCTTCTTCAAAATAGTGAGACTGAGAGAGGGAGGGGAAAGTTAACAAATAGAGATGATGAGATAGATTTATTATTTAGGGTTTTTTTTTGTTTTTTACTTTTAACTAATAAAATAATAAATAAAAAATATTAGAATATATATTATAAATGGGTTACATACAGTTCTGGGTTCAACCCGACCTATGTATTCATAAAAGTACTAACATGTGAACTAGGGGTGAGCAAAAAAATCTAAGAAACTTACCAAACCAAGTACACTGACCGTCCAAACACCAAAAAAACCGCCTTCGGTTAAAATTGCCTTTGCACGGCCGGTTTTAGTGTTAATGGCAAACCGACCAATTAAACCGAGAACCGACCGAATATATATATTATACACTATATATATAATATAATTATTTTTGTACATATTTAATATACAATTTTATTAAACTAATTTTACTTCTAATTTTTTTATTTGAAATCTCAATTATTCATTGCTTTATTTTATTATAATTTAATGTATTCACGTATTATATACACAGATTCATAAAATAATACGAGTTTTTAATATAACTCATTACAAATTAATAGCACAAATAATTTGAGCAAATAAAAAAAAAATATTTTACATTATTTATTTAACTAAAAAAGTTTTGTTCTTAAATTATATGATATTTGATACAGTACTTTAATTTTTTTAATTTCTATATAATTATAGCAAATTTAAGAACTTATTTTTTTGAAAATAAAAGCTCGGTTTGGTCAGTTTAAACCGACCACACCGTGGATTAAAACGGTCGGTTTTTTTACATTTATATAATGGTCGGCCGGTTTTCAGATTATAACTATTAAAATCGAAAACCGAATTCGGATTTTTTGTGTGTAAAAAACCGACCAAACCGACCATTGCTCACCCCTAATGTGAACCCACCCGTATGTATAACAGGACCAACCCGACCTACCTGTAATGATCGAGTTTTTTTAATAGTCAGTCGTACGGTCGTGTTGAGGCCAAACCTAGTCTAAATTTTTAGCCCTAGTCACATTTCCACACGCATCTCCATTCACAATTGAAGAATAAGTGCAAGAAAAGTTACATTTGAAAATAACTTGAATCTATCTCTCATGAAACCCAGCTTTCTCATCATATCGCACAAGAAAGACCACTCTACTTTATCATAGGCCTTAGCCATCAAGTTTAATGACAAGACTCCTAACACTTCTTCTAGGCCAGTGTTTAAGAGAATTCATACATTCAAAATCAATATGAGCAATGTCTATGATGAGACGACCAGGAAGAAACACACTTTTGTAATGTCTTTTTTCCAGCGATTAGTCAAGGCTTTTGTAATAATTTTGTAGAAGATATTACAAAGACTAATAGGTCTAAACTCATTAGGCCTTGTGGAATTATCCACTTTAGGAATCAAGAAAATAAAATTTTAATTAACCTCCTTCAAATACTCATTCCCATTAACCACATAAAGACAAGCTACCACCACATCATCACTAACAACATCTCAGTATTTTTGGTAAAATTCACTCGTCATCCCATCAGGCATCAGGATTTTATTGGGATGCATCTGAAAGAGGACTCTTCTAATATCCTCAACCACAAAAGGTCGAATAAGAGAGTCATTCATAAAAGGTGTCATCCTTGTTTGAACATAATTTAGAACTTTTCAAAAATCATCATGGACAATCCAAATTGAACAAAGAAGAAAAATAATTATGAAGCATAAAACTCACCGCATCTATAGAAGATATCATCACACCATAATCATCTTCAATCCCCGTAATGTGATTTTTCTTTTTACGAGATGAAGCACACTTATGAAAGTAAGCTGAATTATGGTCACCAACCTCGAGCCATTTGTTTTTTATCTTGGCGCCCGAAAATGCTCTTTCTAATAGAGGGTATCAACTTGAGACTCCACCTTCTTATACATGAGCCAAGTTTCTTCGAAAAAAGAAAAATCAAGATGGGCAAGCTCCTTTTTCTTAGCTTGAATATTACGACAATGTCATCTAAAACAGATCTTATTCCAACTAGACAAAGCAGACACATCACTCTTAAAATTATTCACCACAGTAGAAACTAAAGACTCTCCATTATTAATTCAATGATCCTTCACAAGATCCCCACAATCTACCTCAAAAGCCTAGGTGGCTTTAAAATGGAAATGAGGTTTTCTAACCAGATTGCTATCACCTCCTATCGACAGTGTGGTAATGATTTTAGTCAATAAAGGCCTATGGTCCAAAATATAATAGCTCATATGATGAACAACCGTGTGTGGGAAATTAGAAGTGTAATCCAAGTTATATAACATTCTATCAAGTCTCTCCTATAAAATGGAGGAACCGTGGGCATTGCACCACGTGAAAGGAGGCCCCTCAAAACCAAAATGGAAAAGGCCATATGAAAAAAATGCCTCATGAAAACTATCATAAGAGCCCTACCACAAGAAACACCAACTTGTTCTCTTTATTTTCTAGAGTTTCATTGAGGTCTCCTCCACACGACCAAGGACCCGTAACTTCCAGCCCAGTGTGAGTTAAAAGATTCCAAAACATGCCTCGTTGACTAGAATTTTGCTCCCCATATAAGCAAGTAAATCTCCACTTTGGCCCATATGCCAAAGACACAAACACATCAATATGATGCCAAGAATAGTTAATAAGATTCACGATAACATTTGACATCTAGAAAAGACATAACCCATTACTTCTACCTTCTCTCTCGATAATAACTTTTCCAACAAAAATAACTTTTACCCTCAACCATTCCAATTGATGTCGTAAACTAATGGTTTCAGACAAAAATATAAGATCTATTTTAAGGTCCAACACAAGAATGTTTAACGATTGAGAAAGGAAGAACATGTCCATGAGAGTCTTTTGTGCATGGCTCCATGCGCTCCACGTGAGAAATACTAGGTAGAATTTTATTAGTCAAAGAGAAATTAGTAGCCCAATTCACATCACTTTTAGGCCTATACTTATTAAGCCTACTAAAATTCACAGTCAATTCATTGAGTAACTGTTGAAATTTTCCATTATAAGCCTCATCCAAAATATTATTATGCTCTAAAAAAATTCCTGATTTTGGTACCAAATGAATGGTAAAGTCCCCATGCCTAATCACAAGAGTGATAGGTGAAATGGGTTCCACCCAAAATTGACATTTTACTGTCTCTTACTCCATACAAGGCTCATGTAATATCAGAGAATCACAAATTTTCATAATAGTAGGAGACACGATCACATCTTCCTTCAAAAATGGCATCCGTGATTATAGACTTTTCCTTACTAGAATTTCTTAAAAGATCATCACCGAAAATTTGTCCAAACATTTGAAAAATAGGGTCAACTGCCACATTCGTACCAGCCACAAACAAAGCCATTATTCTCACCACCACCTCCACCTTTACCTCTACTTGATCTGTTAGTAACGCCTAGAGGAGACCTTTTAGAGGCAGCAAAGAACTTTATCGACACATGAGCTTCAATCTAATCACCATACCGGTAACGTGGCTCACCATTCTTCATGATCACACATACTGGGCACTAACATAATAGATGAAATTTTATGTTTTATAATTACCAATTAATTAATTAATTGTAGAATAATAATAGTGGTACTAAAAAAATTATTTTGTAGCTACTGCATACAATTATGTAACTATAAAATAGAACAGAAAACAAACAGTACAAAAAAGATAAAAATATACAAGATTTTCATATGTGGTATCAACAATCCTTGCAGATTGTTACTAGTCTAAGGGGCAACGCCGAGAGATGGATTCATTAGATAGATCTCAAAAATACAAAGTAATTGACTTATGCATAAATAAATTCTCTTTTATTATATGTTGCAAGCTTGATGTATTTTACCTTCTCAAATTAATCTTGTAAAACTTCAAATGCTTGACTCCATTCGATCTGCTTGAAAAGTGCTTGCTTCCTCCTGAGGCAAGACTTAAAAAGCTATCTCCCGAAAGCTTGAAGAACATTCTCCCAAAGGTAGGCATTGTCATTCTTCTTTTTTGTAGACTTGATTACAGACTCAAGACAATACAAAAGACATAACACAGAGGTAGAGTCGAACTCACTCTCCTATACAAAACAAAGACATTTTTTTCTAATAATATGAATAATATTCAAAGTCAATAAAAGAGATACAAAACCTAACTACTAAAATATGTATTTATAATAAATATACACATTTTAGACAACTCATATACAGCCTAGACAAGACCACATCTCACAAAAAAACTTCCCTATAAAAGATCTTCAATCAACTTAGGAATTTTTACTTATGTACCTACAAAATTGTAGCAGTAAGTGGGACTCTCTTTTTATAGAAAAGGAAACTCTTATTTTGATTTTTTTCACACAAGATTTGATCAAATCATTTAGAAAATTAATATAAGATCATAATACACTAATAAACACATCTGCAAGATAAAGAATTGATTCTTCATTAAAACTTACTAATTGTGTCAACCTTTCCCAATTTAAAAAAATTTGACACTTAATTCACCTTTAATTAAATAAATAAATGAGAATAAACAATGCACCTTAGCTGAAATCTTATAAACAAATTATAAAAAAAAAAATTGTCAATCTAAATATGAAAAAATAGAATTAACAATAGATGCCCCAGAACCCACAATTGAAACATAACTCTGGAAAACATTCAAAACAGACCGCAATAATTGAAGCCACCTCCCCATCCAGAAGAGTAGCCTTGATCACACGAGGAAGAGGTTTAGAGATATCTGGGAAAAAACAAACTCTAATAAAGTTCCCAAGACAATCCAGTAAAGCATTCACATCAACCTCCTCCATGCTCCCAATCATCCCACCAAGTTTCTAACCCATTCATTTTGATAAACAATAGATAGGCTGATCATGTAATTAAATCAAAAAAGAGACCAGATTGAAATTTTGATTAGAATACTCTCCTACTTCAGTCGGGGTTTCTAACACAATCAAATTATCATCAAGAATCCACGGGCCATCAATAAAAACACGATGAAATTCCGATTCTAACCCAAACCTAAACAGAATGTGATTATCCTTGATCGACTCCACCTCGAAGGTGCCTTTAGGTTTCCACAACATACCAACCAAAGGAATAACATGTTCCCTGACCACCGTTTTTGATGTACAAATCTTACTAACCAAGATTTTGGCTACCCGAACAGCCCCCTCCCATTGGTTAGACGCACTTAAAACCAATTGAGGAATGTCATCCTCATCCTCCAAAGCCAAAGCTTCATGAAGCACCACCCTACATGGAGTACCCATAGAAAACCACTGGCAAAACGAACAAAGGTCGACGACGGCTGACTACTTTCATTAACAAAAGAGAGTGACGAAGAGAAAACATTCTTGTTAGTGTGGGGACTTTAATATTTTAACATGTTACATTTATATTTTTTTTTAGACCTCGTGAAATTAGGTAATAAATCATGCTTTACAATAGAATAATTAGCAATTTTCCCCTTGAACTTTTGACAATACTGATTATGCCTCCTAAAATATACGGCTTGTTAAGAATTCCCCCTGAACTCTTACATTTATAAAAATTTAGTCCTTCTTATAGTTTCCCTTCCATTATTTCGTTTAAATGTTGACGTGTCTTTAAAAATTAGCAACTTTGTCCCTTAAAATTTGACAACTATTAAATCGTACCCCCTTAAAATAGAAATGAGAATAATTAAATTTTTTTTAGTAAATCTTAAAAAAAAAAATTAATTTAGATCTTAAAAAAATATTTTGAATGATTAAGAAAATTAAAAAAGAAATTAAAACTTTTAAACTAATTAATCGATTAAAAAAATTATTTATTTTTTATTAAAAAATCCATTTAAATATAAAAAATAATATATATATATATATATATTAAAAATTTGATTTTTATAAAAACTAAATTTTACAGGAAAAGTTTGAGTCTATTTTTTTCTCCAAAAATCTACATTTGTTTAAGTAAACATAATATTTTTTTTAGTTTGATTTTTTTTTTTCAAAAAATCATAGTTTGATTAAATTATTTATTGATTTTTTAATAATTTTAGTTTGATTATACGTGTTTATAAATAATATAAAGTTTAATATATTTTTTTAGGAATAGTTTAGGTTTTTTAAGTAAACTTAATATTTTTTAAGGTTTTTTTAACAATTTATTATTTTTTTTAGAATTAATAGAACATTATAATTTTAAGTAAATCTTATGATTTTATTCAAAAAAATAGAACATTATAATTTTTAAAATTATTTTTTTTTTAATAAAAGGGGGCAAAAATTTTTGAGTCAAAATTTAGGGAGTAAAAATATTAATTTTTAACGGTAAAAGAAACAAAATCTAACAGAAGAGGCATAATTACGTAACTGTTATATTTTAGGGAGAATTTTTAACTAGCCGTATATTTTAGACAAGATCAGGTAGTATCGAAAGTCTAAGGGACAAAAATACTAATTATTCTATAAAATATTATAAAATTAAAATAGCACAATTTATGATCCTCTTTAAAATGGATAAATAAATAAAAAAGTAAAGATTAAGATATCATTGAGAGAAAAAAAAAAAAAAGAAGAAAAAAGAAATATTTTCTTCGGTTTATTTATGATTATATACAATGATGTTGTTGTGATTGAAGTTTTTAGTGGCACTCTAATCAAAGAAAATTATTTGATACCCTTTTTAAATATATTTGTCAAACTATACGATAATGAGAAGAAAAATATGGTCATTAAGATAATATTTTAATTAATAAAACAAAAAAATTAACAATGAACAAACAAAAATTAAAAAAAAAAATATGCACATCATAATAAGAGATAGAAAAACTCTATCCAAATTAATTCACTATCCATTCTAACTAAGTGTGTATACAACTAATTTATGTGTAGTCATATTGATCGAATGATTTGCATAAATAAGGAACACTTTAAAAAATTTGGCCGTAAACTAAAAAAACATCTAAAAGAGAACCTAGATTATTGCAGAAAAAAAAAAATCTCTTTAAAAAGGTAGAGATCAAAGTTAAACAATCATACTCAAAAAAATTGAGAGTAAGTCTAATTCCAGCAACCAATCAAATACCATTAAAGTTATAATTTTTGCCGAAATAATTGTTAGATTCTCTTGAGCTCTTCTTTATCCAACCAAAAAAATAAAAACTATAACTATAAAAGTTGATACTTAGACAAAAAAAATACAAAACAAATAAACTTATTAACTTCACAAGAAAACTTTAAAATAAGTAATTTTAAAATTATGTTATATAAATTAATAATGGTAAAATATTTAAGAAAAAGAATTGTAATAAATTTTATCTTTTAAAATTCTTGCATCTAAAAATTATCAAATGAGTAAAATAAAAAATACCTATAAAAAAAAAATAACAGTTTAATTAATCATGTCTTATCTAATTCTTTGTACTTCAAATTAAAAGAAAATATAGAGAAAAAGAAATTAATAAGAAAATGAGTTTCAATATTAAATTGCAAACAAACGTGAGTAACTAATAATAGGTACAACTTGCACAAAACTTGAAGCCCATCCAGATCCCTTTCACATTTAAGGCAAAGTGAAGAAAATAAAACAAACTACTCCCATCCCAGCTAGTTAACATCTACTACCACTACTTATATCTTCTCTAAAACTTACACTTTTTTTTTTGGACACAACGGAGAGGAAGAAAAGAAGACTTAATTTATTTTTAATCCCTAAAAAAATGGGAAGATTGAAGATAAAGCAAAATTTACATAATTATTCTTTAAATATATTAAAAATATATTTATAATAGTAATTTTATATTTAAAATTTATATCTATTATCTTTCTTCTATTTTCAATGCCAAACAACATAAATAAAAGATATTATCTTCTCTATTCCATCATAGTCTCTATCCTTTCAACTCTCCTTCTTCTCTACCAAACATAACCTTAGAGAATGACATACCATTGACATGGCAAGTGACGCACATTTCAAATGTAATATTTAAATATATATTTATTTTGTTTTTTCTTTTCTTAATTTATTCTCTTTAAACAATTTATAATTAAAATATTGATCTCTCTGCCAACTACTCGCATGCATCTAAAATCATATAATAATAATAACAATAAATTTTTAATACAAGGATAGTGGTCCTTTCTTTAAGTTCTATATTTATTATTTTAAGCAGAATTTAATTAGAAATGAAAGAATTAAAACAAATAAAACCTACAATAAAGAATAGTACTTACATTTTTTCTATTAGGTGACAGAAATAGAACAAACAGTGAAATTGGCCGTCATTCTTGGGCGTGGTGGTAGAGTTTTAGCACTTTTTGCCCTTCAAGCCCTACCAAATTTATATTTGTCCATATTTAAATAAATATAATAGATTTTGTTATTTTTCTGTTAAATTTAATAATTAATACTAATACTGTTACATTAATTTAATAATATTTTAAAATAAATTTATTAATTATTTAACTTAAAATATCAAAATTATTTTTTTATTTTATTATTTATCAAAATATAACTTATACAATTAGCTAAAGAATAATTAACATTTTTACTCATTGATTTTACCTCCTTAAATATACTACTTATTAAAAATTCCTCTTAAAATATAATAGTTCCATAATTATGCCTCTTTTATTAGATTTTATTTATTTTACCGTTAAAAATTAGTATTTTTATCCCCTAAACTTTGACCAATACAGAGTATTGCCCCAATTTATTAAAAAAATTAATTTTAAAATTATAATATTATATTAATTCTGCGAAAAATTAATAAATATTATTAAAAAACTTAATAAAAATATTAAATTAATTAAAAAATTTAAGTTTACTTAAAAAATCTAAATTATTCCTAAAAATATATTTTTAAATTTTATTTTATTTAAGAACATGTATCTTAAAAAATCAAACCAAAATTATTGAAAATCAAATAAATAATTTAAACAAACTAAGATTTTTTAAAGAAAAAATCAAAAATCAAACTTATTTATATTTATAAACTCATATCTTAACAAATTAAAAATATAATAAAAATATAAAATTATTTTCAAAAAAAGTTAGAAATTAAACTAAAAAAATGTTATGTTTACTTAAAGAATTCTACAATATTATTTGAGAAAAATAAAATAGACTCAAGTTTGTTCCCATAAAATTTAGTTTTTACAAAAATTGAATTTTTAAAATATTTTTTTAATGTATAATTGAATTTTTTAATAAAAGTAAATAATTTTTAAATTGCTTAATTAGTTTTGTTTTTTTATTATTTTCTTAATCATTCAAAATAATTTATTTAAGATTTAAATTAATTTTTTAAGATTTACTCAAAAACATGTAGAATCTTTCTTATTTTTATTTAAAGGGGGTACAATTTGATATTTATCAAAGTTTAGAGGGTAAAGTTACTAATTTATAAAGATATATCAGCATTTAAACAAAATAATGGAACAAAACCTAACAGAAGGACTAAATATCTGTCAATGTAAAAGTTCAGGGGGGATTCTTAACAAACTTTATATTTTAGGGGGCAGAATCGGTATTGTCGAAAGTTCAAAGCGCAAGATTGCTACTTATATTCTTATCTAAAAAAGTTATTTTTTTTAAATAATGAGGAAAATATTTTTGAAAAATTTTACAATGCACTCCCTTAAAAGGGATGCATGCATCCTTATTTGTTTTGGTATTCAAAATAATTTATTAGTCAAATTTTTTCTCATGGTCATGTACATTATAGTTATTTAAGATATCCTGCAAAATTTTAAGAAATTCAAAAAAGTTTAACACGCTAAAAATAGAGTTCAAGTGTGTTGTACGTGTGACTATTTTATTTTATACGTGTCTAAAATAGACGTTTTGAACACTATTTTCTATATTGTAAATTATTCTGAATTTCTCAAAATTTTGTAAGATATCTTAAATAACTATAACGTATACGTATATGCAAAATGAGTAAATTACAGCATAACCTCCAAAAGTGTTATCTTGCTAGCAATTAACTCCAATTCCCATTTTTTTCATGGTAAAACTCCTAAAACTCATGTTCTGTTAGCAGTTTGTCACTTTCATCCACTTTTAGCTATTAACTGTCAAGGTGGACTACCATGTGTACTCAGTATGTTGTCTACGTCATGACAAAATTTTATTGTTCCACATCAAATAATATTTAAAAACAAATTAATTTAATTTAAAATAAAAATTAAAATAAACTAATTTAAAATAAAAATAATAATAAATTAATTAAAAATAAAAATATCATAACTTAATTATAATAAACCCTAATTTCATTAACCCTAAACCTAAATCATCATCTCTTCAACCTATTCCTTCCACCACCTCCTTTTGTATCTTTTCCAGAATAAAAAATCATAACCCCATTGTGTTGTAGCTTTGTCGAACCCTAAGGAAAAAGAATCCATGCTCAATCGACGATACCTAAGGAAAATAAAGGTCTCTAGAGCTTGAAGTCTCATTTCTCCGCTCACGAGCTCTCGGCTAACTCCGACTGAGCTTCTCTGGCCACAAGACAATGCAACAAAGGCATTATCAAACTAGAGAGTCTTTGAATCCCAAGCCCCATGTTCGCTCATCAGAGTTTTCTTCTCCATGGTCAAGCAATTTTTAGGTGGCCCTCTAATCCCATAAACCCAGATCTCTTGTGACAATTCTCTTTCCCCTCTATCCTGTTCCTTTGTCTCTATTTCAGTCCTAATCCCCCCTTCTTTTTCACTCTTTCAGTCATCAAGGTCCTCGATGCTCGTCAAAGAACTTGGAGCTGTCTACCCTCCAAATCTCAGGGCCGACCCTAGAGTGGGGCAACTGGGGCCTAGGCTCCAGGCCCCATAATTTTGGAAGCCCGAAATTAAAAATTGGTATATATAATATGTAGAAACATGTAATATATTTAAATGTACGTCAAAATTTGTAAGAAAATAAATTAGCATAGTTGGTAAAGCACCGACTGTGTTCTTTGGAGTTTATAAGATCAACACTTTATTGAGGGCAAAGTTAGTTATTAATTTTGTAAAAAAAAAAATGAGAAAGAATTCATTTTTTAATGGTTTATGTATTAATAATAGGTAATAGTAAGTTAGCATATATAATTGTTAAGAATTTATTTTATTTTGTGTTTATAAGGTTGAAATTTTTATAATGCTATTGAAAAAAAAGAATCAAATTGAAAACATAGCATATATTTATGTATTTTTATTTTTCCAAAATGTAATATTTTTGAAATAGTGTAAAAAGAGATATTTTTTAATATTTTTTTTAATTAAGTAGTTAAATTAAGCATAGAAATTCAAATTTGTGATTTCATTATTCGTTATTATATCAAAATTCGATGGTTTGATATTTTTAAAATTAATATTTATAGTTAAATTTGTTTAGTAACTATTCATGGGTAATACCCATTAAGAAGTGTTCCATATATATATATGGAAGATGTTTCAATATCTGATGTAACTATGATGGTTAAATATCTGATGTAACCATTGAAACATCTTATGTAACTATGATGGTTAAATATCTAATCCGCAAAGTGCGGATATCTGCACTTGTGCACAAAATGCGCAAAGTGCGGATTGGATTGGATTGAAAAATTCGAAATCTGCACTTGTGCGGATTGGATGTTGATTGGCATGCAAAAGTAACCGATACAATCCAATCCACACATATTTATAAAAAAAAAATTAAAAAATTATTTATACAGATATCATTTTAATGTATAGAAAATAGTAATTTAAAAATCTAACACATATAATATAATTATATTGCAAAACTTAATAAATCAAATGTATATTCTATTCTTATATATTTTTTCTTAACATACGATTTAAAATAAAATTAAATATTTTTTAAACATAATTTTTTATTTCTTTTGAATTTGTTATTTGTTATTTTATTTATTTTAATGTGTTGTTGGAGACATAAAATGACTATAATTTGTTTTATTTTTGTTGCGAAAATTATTAATTACTACGCAAGTGCACGCAATCAAGTAGTATACTCACGCAAGTGAGGTCGAACCACAGGGAATTGGATTAAGTACTACTAAACTATACTTATAATTCTATTTGGCAAATCAAAAGTATTTATGATTGAAAAAGGAAGAAAAAAATTCAAGAAACTTAAAGAAACAAGTGAATATTAATCAAGATGAGAGAATAGGGAGACGAATCCTGTTGTTAAGTTACCAATGTTAATGTCTAATTGCTATCCTTCTCTTGAAGTGAATGACAGATTATAAATTAACCTAGCTCTTTTCAGATCTTCTAGGTTCTAAATCTCAAGCTCTCTAATTAACCTCTTAATTAAACTAACATGAAATTAGCTTTAAGCAATAATCTAAATGTCACAAAGGCTATGTAAATACTTTCGTTTCACATCAAAACCTAGACTATCCAATTTTAGCATTCTCAATTCTCACTTTTCAGATTTCGAATTGAGATCATAAAACATGTAAAAGGTGATCAATCTTGCACATGGAAATTAAACACAAATATGAATAGTGTTCACAATCAAGATGGAAGAATGACAATTATTCATTAACTAGGAAAAACTTAAACAACATTCATCATTCTCCCTAAATAGGAGTTTAGTTCAAAACATCCATAATCAAATCCATAATTAACATTGAAATAGAAAAGAACATAGAAAAATTAAAGAGAAAAGAAAGAACTAGTTGAAGCAATTGATCCGGGTCGCCACAAGCCGCTCTTCTAGCCTCCTCCTTTGTTTCTAGGGTTCCAATTCTGAATAATCTCTAATTTTCACGAACCCTCACTATTTAAACCAATTCTCATCTTTAAAATTCGTGAAATTACGAAACTGCCCAAAAATCCCGTCACTAGGGTCCCCGTCGCGACTGGCAAAGCCCCCGTCGCGACGGGGTTAAACTTTGAAACTTCGAGATCCTCTCTGCCAGTTCCCGTCGCGACTGGCATGTTCCCGCCGCGATCGGCATGTTCCCGCCGCGACCGGAACAGTGCGACGACACAAACTTTGGTTTTTCTTCTCGATTCTTTCACCACTTTTCCTCAATTCTTGTACATACTTTCTTTAAACACCCAAGGACCTGAAACAAAAGAATCAAGCGTAAAATAGCCCTAAAACTAGAAACAAAGAGTGAAAACTAACTGAAAATACGACCCGAAACTTAGACTAATTTTAGCCTAACAATTTTGTTGCTAGTTATGTGCAAAAAAAAATATTTTTTTCATAAATATTAAAAAGTAATCAATCTAAAGTAACCGATCCAATCCGCACTTTTACGGATTGGATTGGATCCAGAAAATGAAATCCGCACTTAGTGCGGATCGAATGCACTATGAGCAAAATAGTGCGGATTAGATTGGATGAACACCCCTAATATTTATATATATTTGATATTACTTTTCACATACGATTGAATAATTGTTTTTATAAAATTAGTGCTAAAATATAGTAATAATGCATTATAAATTTAATATTTTATTAGGAATACTCTTATTAATTAAATTTCAAAGCTATATTATATTAAAATTAATTATAAAAAAAGCCTTGTTTTTAAATTTTGCCCTAGGCTCCTCACAGGACCGACCCTAAGTTGAAATGGACCGTAGAAAAAAAAAATTGGGACCTTTACTATAAAGATAAATTGTATTTTAAAAATTATTGAAAAAAATGTATATTTTTTAAAATATCTTTTTTTATTTGGGCCCCTAAAATGAGTGGGCCCTAGGCGCGGGCCTAGTCCGCCTATGCCTAAGGCCGGTCCTGACCTTTCACTAGCTTGAGACGGCCCTGCCAAATCTTCAAGGTATGTTCTGTCGAGTAAAAGAAGGCATCGCACATCAAGCTTAGACAAAAAATGGCAACGGAGAGAGAGAGAGAGAGAGAGAGAGAGAGAGAGAGAGAGAGAGAGAGAGAGAGAGAGAGAGAGAGAGAGAGAGAGAGAGAGAGAGAGAGAGAGAGAGAGAGAGAGAGAGAGAGAGAGAGAGAGAGAGAGAGAGAGAGAGAGAGAGAGAGAGAGAGAGAGAGAGAAGATTAAGTGCATGTTTGGCATCATAACTAAAAAACTGTTTTTTGTTTTTAAAAACAGAAAATTGTTTTTGGAAAACAATTTGACTTGTTTGGCCTTGTTTTTTGAAAACAGTTTTCAGAAAACAAAGTTACAAAAAACAAGAATTTTGAAAACAACAAAATGTTGTTTTCTGTTTTAAAAACCAATTCACTTTTGATCAATATTATTTTAAAAAACACTAACCAAACATGACTTGTTTTTAAAAACTTCAAAAACTATTTTTTGTTCTCATTTCTAAAAACAATTTTTTGAAAACAAAAAATAAAAAATAATACCAAACATGCTCTAAGATTTTTGAGTTTTTTTATTAAAAAAAATATATTGCTTCTGATTTTTTTTTATTTTTTTATTTTAAAAAATTAGGTGGCATTTGGTTGGATGTAATGAAATGGAAAGGAAACAATCTTTATTCCATTATTTTTTTTTGTTATATATTAAAGTATTGGAATGACCTTTCCACCATTTTGGTAGAATGATTATTCTATTTTAAAATAGAAGGAAAGATCATTTCAATGTATGATGACAAAAAAATTAATAATTTTTTTTATCAATTTTTTATGCATTTTAAATTTTATTCAATTCCACTCCTATTCCTATTCTCATTCTCATTCCTCTCTTATGTTTTCATTCCACCTTAGAGTTTGAAAAGAAAGAAAAAAGAAGTAAAAAAGAAAGAAGAAAAAGAAATTGTTTTTATTTTTTATTTAAATTTATTTTTAAAATATTTAGTATGTGAACCAATTAAATTTTACCATGTGTACAAAAAAGAAGAAGGAAAAAAAAGAAATTATTTTTATTTTTTCTTTAAATTTACTTTTAAAATATGTGGACCAATTAAATTGTGTCATGTGTACATTGTGTACATGTGTACATAATGTATGTATACATGGACAATCTACCTTGACAGTTAACAGCCAAAAGTAGATGAAAGCAGCAAACTACTAATTGAACATGGGTTTCGGAGTTTTACCATCAAAAATAAAAATTGGGGTTTAATTGCTAGCGAGGTGATACTTTGGGGAGCTTTGCTGCAATTTACTAAAAAAATTAAAAAATTCTTCCAGATGCCGAAACAGGTAGATGGTGCATCAGTGCATCCCTTTTAAGACGGAGCATTGTAGAAGCACCCAATATTTTTATATTAGTCCAAATTTAAATTAAATTTTATATATTTAAAAAATTATGATAATTGAATTATATTTAATTTTTTAATTATTCTTTGAGTTAATATTTTTTTTTACAATTTTTATAAAATATTAATGGTTTACATATATCATTGTAATTATGTTATTCCATTCACCTGTATTAAGTAATTGATGTCATTTATATATAATTTGTATTTATTGAATAAAAAATAATACAAAATTTTTAAAAAGTTTTTGGGGGTTAAACTCTTTTATTTGTCGTTTTACTTGTATTTAATTATTTAAGTTCAAATTTTAGTAGTAAAACCCTCCAAACTACTGAACTGATAGCAAATTTAAGGTGTCATCCGGTTAAGTGTCATTATATACTGTTTATGCATACACTCTTTTATACATAACAAGTTTATATTGGTACACCTAATATTATTATTTAAAAATTATTTTCAAAATTCATTTTAAATTAAATAAAATTGTAAAAATAAAATAAAATGTTTAAAAAAATAAAAAATATTATAAATTATAAAATAATTTTTATATTTTTTTAAATAATAATCTTAGATATACTAATATAAATGTGACACATATACAAAAGTGTACACATAAACAATTTATACTGATAATTAATTGTGAAAAATGGATGTCATTTTAAATTTATTTTTTAGTAGTTTGGAAAGTTTTACTGTCAAAATTTTAATTTAAAAAATTAAATATAAGTAGAGTAATAATGAAAAGAGTTCAATCGAAAATTAAGTAAATATGCATCGAATGTTATCTTATATATATGCGTGGTGCCTAAATTGGTGCCTTGTAAATCAGTGGTAATTAGTAGTTGTGAGCTTTGATGCCCTCCTCATCGTCACATGGTTCTGTACTCTATTTATAGCAAATTATTGTGTTTGTGTTATTTATTGATATATTATATACTAGAAAATAAAACCGCAGTGATGTAATTGTTATGAGAAAATAATAATGTGTATCGTATTTCACACTCAGTATTGAATAAACAATTTTTTTTTGTCAATCAGTAAAATTCATTACTCCAAAAATATCAATTTACAACCTACTAGTATCTTCAATTGAAGATCTGAAATTTTTCTATCGGTACAATGAAATCAATGTATAATCATGCATCTAACTTTGTTAATAAAGAAAAACTGACTTACAATGTTGAAAACCAACAACCATCAACCGGTTTGACATATTTAGGCCAATTGCAGACCACTCTACTCTTCACATCTTCCTTTGTAACATGAACCACCTGTTCCTGTGCTTGCTTTGTTGAGTTCCACAAAATATCATTTCGGTTCTTCCATAAATGATATACCAAGGCAACCACAGCAGCGACCAATACTACCTTGTGAAACCTGCTGATTTTGGCACGTTCTAACCATCTTAACAACCTATTCAAAGCTGTTGTTTCAACCCTCCAGCCAAGCCAAGCTTTTACTTGAGATAGACAAAGTTTAGAGAAGGAGAAAGAGAAGAATAGATGCTCTGAAGATTCAGTTTGGTCTTTGCAGAACAAGCAGAAGTCTTCTCCAATGATATTGAGTTTATACAGCCTTTCCCTAGTTCTAAGCCTATCTTGGACAACAATCCATAAGAAAAAACTATGTCTAGGTATATTAAGTCTATTCCATACCTCATGGCTCCAATTCATTTTGTTTTGGGGGGGACAAAGAGCCTTGTAGCCATTAGATATCTTGTACTGAACGAAAACAAATTGATGAATGTCCATAGAAGCTTTAACTTGATTTTTAACAACAACCAATTTCCTCCAATACCAGCTTGCTTGGGGTGGAGCTTGGTAGTTCCACCATTCCTCACCTTTAATATATACACAGTGAATCCATCTAATCCACAAATTGTCTTCCTTATTCGCAATTACCCACACATATTTTGTCATCGCTGCAATGTTCCATTTTGCAATCTTTTTCAAACTGATCCCTCCTGTTGCTTTTGGTTGGCAAACATGATCCCAAGCAATTGGTCCAGAGCCTTGGGACACATGATGGCCTTTCCACAAGTAAGCTCGGCAAATAGCTTCAATATCTCTAATCGTCTTCTTTAGTAAAACCATAACTTGACTCCAGTAAAAATGAATTGACATGAGGATTGAGTTAACAAGTATGGCCCTTCCTGCTAGAGATAAGTTCCTTGAACTCCATGTTTTGATTCTAGCTGTCATTTTATCTGCTAACACCATGCTTTCTTTAACTGATATACGTTTAGCACAAATAGGGATACCAAAGTATTTGAGAGGTACCTCTTTTTTGCTAAATCTTGAGCAGTCAATGATACGTTGAATATCTTGATCATCCATACCATAACAATAGATTGCAGACTTGTTTGGATTCGGTTGCAAACTAGAAGAGCGTGAAAAGAGCTTTAAACCTTGTAAAACATAGTAGATACTCTTGAAATCTCCATGACAAAAGAGTATAACATCATCAATAAACATCAAGTGGTTCAAATTAAGCTCTGCACACCTGTCATAAAATTTGAAATTTGGTTTAGATTCGATCTTCAACATTACTCATGATATAGATACTCCATACCAAGAACAAATAAAAATGGTGACATTGGATCTCCTTGTCATAAGCCCATTTTCCCCTCAAAATATCCATGAAGCGGTCCATTGAACATAAGTGAGAATCTTAGAGTACGAACGCAAGTCATAATCGGCTTGACAAACTTATCAGGGAATTGAAAAGACTGAAGTATTTCTTCCAAGTAATCCCAATCTAGAGTATCATAAGCTTTCTGTAGATCAAGTTTGATCATACATCCAACTTTGGAGCTTTTCCTTCCATAGTGCCTTATCAGATCTTTATAGATCATGATATTGTGTGCAATAAACCTGCCAGTAATAAATCCCCCCTGATTTTGAGTTACCAGATCAAGTAAGATAGCTTTTACTCTGGAGCAGATTAGTTTAGTTGCAGCTTTGTAGATAACATTACAGGATGCAATAGGTCTAAAGTCACTAACCGTATTAGGAAACTTACATTTAGGAATAAGTGTTAACACATCAGTATTAATTTCCTTGAGAATCTGACCTGAATGCAAGAAAGAAAGGACAACTTCACTTATGTCATCTCCAATTAAGTCATAGTTATCTTGAAAAAAATAACTGGTAAAGCCATCTGGTCCTGGAGCCTTGATTCCTGGAATTGCAAAAATAGCTTTCTTAACTTCATCTTTGGAATACTCCATCATTAAGAAATCTGCTTGTGCCTTGGAAATAAGAGGTCCCAGATTCATGACCCCAGCTTTGATCTTCCTCCTATCTTCCATTTTATAGCCAAGTAAATGGTGATAAAATGAAAGAAGAAAAGCCTCAGAAATTTCCCCTGGCTTATCAGTTCTTACTCCCTACTGGTCTTCAATAGATAATATGTTATATAATTTCCTCCTCTCTTTGATACTAGCATGAAAAATGGCCGTATTTTCGTCTCTATTTTTAATCCAACTAATCTTGGATTTCTGGTACATAAATGAATTGCGGCCTTTCAAAAGTTGTCCATATTTGACCCAAGCTGCTACTTCTTTAGCAGTAAGTTCATGATTTAGAGGCTCTAATTGCAGCTTCTTCTGAACATCTAACATCTCCTTTTTTGCTTCATCAGTGGCCTCTTGAATATTTGAGAAATGCTGCATGTTGAGTTCCTTAAAAGCCACTTTAAGTTTCTTCAGCTTTGATATGACTTGGTACATTTTAGAGCCAGTAATTCCTTGGTTATAGACCCCTTTTACAATCTTTGAGTATTGTGGATGGGAAGTCCACATTTGAAAATACTTCAATGGCTTTTTTCCATTAACTATTTCATGAGACAAAGCAATAATAGCTATGGTGTAATCAAATAATTCCTCTGCTGCAAAAATAGCTTCAGTAGAAGAGAAACTATCTAACCATCTTTGATTGGCAAGAAATCGATCTATTTTTGAGCAAATCCTCTCGCTTCCTTGTCTTTTGTTGTTCCAAGTATAGTAGCTGCCACTATACTTTATATCTTTTAATTGACATGTTCCAACACAATCTATAAAATCTGTTGCAGCATTGAATTTCACCTTTTTTCCAATCCTTTCCTCCTTAAGCAATATGTCATTAAAGTCTCCCATAACCATCCATGGTTCATGGGTAGCCAAATTCTTTAAATTTGCCCAAAGTAGTTTCCTCCCTTCTAACTCATTGAAAGCATACACAAAGGTAGCAAAGAAGCAATGCTTACCATCTAAAGTAGCTACTTGTAGATGAATAAGCTGGCTGGTACATTTTAGTATGTTCACGGAGTAGCTAAAAGGAATCCACGCCACAATAATTCGACCTCCATCATGCCAAGCAATATTGGATGTAAAACACCATCCCTTAAACATGTTTACATATAAGATCCCAAGCTTCGGGGCCTTAACTCTCGTCTCGAGTAGACCAATAAGACTGACCTTTTGAACATGTAACATGCTCTTAACTTGATTTTGCTTGTAATGGTCATTGATCCCTCAGACGTTTCAACAAACAATTTTATCCATCTCCAAGAGGAGGATCTCCCCCTCCTCTTGTTTTTCTAGCTATAGCAACTCTGTTGGAACCAATAGTGATGGCACCTGCTGCTATTACATTCTCAACCCCTGTCTTAGTAATAGAATTGACAGTCTCAAAATTATCAGCCAAAACTTGATAGGAATTAGCTATTTGAGTTTCCCCTGATTCCACTTTACCTTTTGCTTTACTCCCTTTACCAACTTGTTGAAAACCTTCATTATCCATTATTTTCTTGCTTCCTACACCAGCACCAGCATTCCTACTGTCATCTTTAACCACCCAATGCTGTTATTTCCCTTCCTTCTTTTTACAGTCCTCAGTTGAGTGTCCTAAGCCTTTACAATGGTTACATTGTATTGGCTTCCACTCATAGTTAATAGCAGCAAATACATTAAAACCATGCTCATCCTCAAATGAAACTCGCTCAGGAAAATCTTGCTGAATTGAGACTTCTATGAGAACCCTCGGGTAACTCAGTTTGTTTCTTTCTTTTGTCATAGCATCCACCTCCAATGGAGAGCCAAATTGTCCTACTATTTTAAACAAAGATCTCTCACCCCCAGTATTTGAGTTCAAGATCTGGTAATTAAATCCAAATATGAACTGATCTGATATCTTCTTTCTTGAAGTTAACATCAGGATCCCAAGCTTTCATCACCACCAGTCGATTATTAAAGAACACATAACCACCATTAAGTATTTCATTCCTGGTATCTACTGAATCAAATCGCACTAGAAACACTCCATAAGATAGGGATCCCACTTTGTCTACCTTATCCTTCCATATTCTCCGGATAAAACCTTCAATGACTAATAACGGTGGGTTACCACCAAGGACATAGCATACTATAGAAGAGATCCATAAATGAATTTCATGCTCAATATCTTCTAAAGTAATTTTGACCTTATTAGAGTTCTCAATTCTTGAAGAAGGTATCTAAGTTCCTCACCACATTACCAGAACGTAAAATGGGAAGAGTTATAGGAGTACCTTGTCGCACACTGCAGAGCATTGTCGATTAGCCTGAAGAAAGAATTCAAAATCCTTACTAACTTCTTCTTGCCTCTTAATTTCCTGTAGAGATGATTTAGGAGATAATGGAACTGGAAACAAATTAGCATCCTTCGATCGCACAGTCTGCTCCATATCACCATCACCTTCTTCCTCCGAGAAATCAATTGGCTCGACACCAATGATTGAACCCATCGTCTTCATCTTGCGTACATCAGCAGTAGAGGTTGGACCTCATTTTTTAGGTTTCTAGAGCTCTGATTTCAGCTTCCCTTGCCTCGCCCTAGTCTTCGCCATAACACCAGCCCTTGAGCTGCACGAGAGAGAGAGAGAGAGAGAGAGAGAGAGAGAGAGAGAGAGAGAGAGAGAGAGAGAGAGAGAGAGAGAGAGAGAGAAGAAGAAGACCTCTTAAAGGAAAAAAAAATGAATAAAATTTTTTTTATTATTACTTTTGTTTAAAATAACATTATAAAATTAAAATATTTATGTTGTTAAAAGAATTTACACAACAACAAAAAATATGAATATTCAAGCAAAGAAAAAATACTCAGTAGTAATTACACGAGTACTCACTTAAAATAGCGAGTACTCAAAATTTAAGTTACAAAATAGACAAAAGCAAGAATAGAAATATAAAATAAACAAGAGAATTATAGTGATTTAGTCAGAATTTGGTCTACTTAGTCCACTTTGTGCAACAGTTTCAACTTAGTTTATTTGATTTGGATCACCCTTTATAAGCAAGTGTCCATTAATGTTATGTAATTGATTAAATTGGACTATTATTACAATAACTGCACAAAATTAATTAAGATAAACATTTAAAAGAATAAATATAAAAACAGTTTCATCTGTTCTTGTCTTAATTACATCAATGTCTACGACTTGTTAAGTTGCATATCGTCCGTCCATATTCCAAACACGCAAGCATATTTGGAAATCATGTGTTGACAACTTAGAACATATGAGTTCATTACGAGTCATCACACACTCATCATTCAGACCAAGCCTATGTAAAGAAACGATCTTTACTTGTTACAGGAGAGACATACTTGCTCATCGCATATAAAAGACATGTGGGACCAACATTAATCTCTCACGGCCTTGCTTATCTTTTGATTATACTAGGCATAGTATGCGACTAGATCCTGTCTCGATTTCATCATCCTACAAATTCAAATCATTCGAGGTTGGCTCTACGAGAAATATATCATTAACACGTCATCCTTTTTTTTATTGGGAACTGGGTCCACGTGTCAATTTCTCACGAGACTATAACTTGTATTTTTAGATAAAAAATTGCACAATACTGATTTCTATAAAATAATTATAAATTTAAGATTCAAATTTGTTAAAAATAAATTTCACTATTTTTAATTGAATACTTTTTGTTACAATATTTAACTTTCTAACTTGTTCCTACATACATATAATTATAAATTAAAACAAAGGTAAAATCTAATTTTATTTGTAATGGGTTTGATTTTTTCAGTTCTTAAACACACATGAATAGCTAATGAAACCCCCCCCCCCCACTAAAATAAGTAGTCTTTTTATTTTTAAATTCAAATAATTTATAGTTAGATTATTTATTGTGGTAGACCTACCTTTACCTTACCATAATAAAATACATATTATTAGACATACAGGGCTCGTTTAGTACGTCGTATTGTATTGTATTGTATTGTATTGTGTTTGATTGTATTTATTGTATTGTATTTATTGTATTGTATTATTTTGTTTTATATTATATTAGTATAATTTAATACAATACTATATTTGGTATTAACTTTTATTAATAGATTGTATAAAGTTATATTTTTAATAAACTCGATCCCAACATCGACTACAGGTGAGGTTTGAGTCCTGGGTCTGGGCTCTGGGTCCAAGTTTGAGTCTGGAAATAGGGTCCCAGTTTGGGTCTTGTTCGGGTCCAGGTCCGAGTTTGGGCCTGAGTCTAGGCCTGGGTCTCGGGTATGAGTGTTGGTCTAGGTCTAAGTCTTAGGTGTGGGTACGGGTTCGGGTCCCGGGTCCGGTTCGAGTTGGAGATTGGGGTTGACCCGAATCCTTTGTAAATATTATAATACAAGCTAATACGGACCATTTGCATTTGGTATGTATTAAAAAATACAACTTACATCCTTAGTTGCTAGCAAATAGGTGCGAACACACCTACTATAATCATCAACTATTGAAAGAAAATATTACTTACTAGAGTGAGTATACGCCTTGTATGGCCCCCAAAGATCAACATGCACATATTCGAGTATCTTCTTAGTTGTGTGCCTTGCTAGATTGAACTTTAGCTAATGTTATTTCCCTAAAACACAAGCTTCACGAACTGGTAAGGCACAAGAATTTAAATTTTTAATTATACATTGTTTATGCAGTTCTTTGAGGCCTTGTTCACTAATATGTCTAAGTTTGTGATGCCACAGTTGCATATTCGATCTAGCCCTTTTACCATGCTTGCTTCTCTGGTTGGGACAGTTTCTCCTTGGAGAACATATAGACCGTTGATCTTTTTACTTTTCATCACTATCAAAGAACCTTTAGTGATTCTCAAGCTTTTGTGCATGGACTTGTATCCGTATCCTTCATCTTCAAGCGCACACAGTGATATGAGGTTTTGTCTTAACTCTGGGATGTGCCTTACGTCCGTCAATAGCTTGATTCTACCATCATATTGTTTGACGGTAACCTTTCTAGCTCTAATGACCCTGCATGAATGATCATTACCCATTAAAACTTTACCTCCATCAATTGATTTATAATAAAAAAAATGAATCTCGACTCAGACACATGTGATAAGTGTTGGGTTTTATGCCCTAAATAAAACTCCATTTCAATGTAATCTTTATCTTTTAAACATCAATAAAGAAACAGAAGTATTTTCATCACTTTGTGTGTCATTTGGTTCATGTTATCATTTATATGTTTATTTGATTTATAAATTCATCCAAATCCTTATCACATTTATGTTCTTATTTATTGTGTCGTCAGCACAGTGGAAAGTAATCAAGATTATGTGATTAATTATATATTCCTAGACTTATCAGTACACAGAGGGTTTAATTGATATGACAATCTACAACATAGTTTACTTACACCTTGGATAAGTGCTATGTTCTTTCCAGGGCATTGGTTAAAGTAAAGCTTCGGTTGGATGCATGGAGTATGCATCGGAAGGGACCGATATTGAACTTTGATTCAGATATATTAAACTTATCGTAATATCTATTCAATTCAATATCACATAGTTGATCCTAGATCAAATGATCTTAATCCTGATATGGCTAGGTTCGATCTCAATAGTATTATACATGTTCTTTGACTTTTTAGTTAAGCTTACTTTTTGGTCAGGGTGATACGTACATTTTGGGAACATGGTAGTGCAATTGAGTGGGAGCGCTAAACATAGATATGGAATCTATAACTTATATCTAGCAAATAGAAGTTAAATGATGATTTCCTTCGAGCTTGGCTAAACAGAGATAAATGGTATAGTACTCATTTCACTGATTATATTTAGTTCACTGAAATATCATTTATAGGTGGCTAAGTGTTTTAAGGATAAAATACATTGAAGGGTGTAACGGTAATTTAATCCCTATATAATGTAAATCATTTATAGAGGATCATTGATTATTTGGATTATAACAATGGATAATTGATAGCGTATCTATATCGTGGAACATATAGAGCATTCTATATAACTGAGAGTGCAATTCCAAGTTCTATGAGTGGATGCAACAAGGAATGAATAAGTCAGTGAATTTACCTAGTAAGTTCTTGGTCTGCTTATTGGAAGCTCAGATATATAGGCCCATGGTCCCCATACTAGTTGAGACAATACTACTTGTAAGACTAAGTTAATTGATTTTGATTAATCAATTATAATTCTAAAATTAGACTATGTCTAGTTTATGAATTTTCACTAAGCAAGGGCAAAATTGTAAAGAAAGAGTTTCTAGGGTTCATTTGTTAATTGAGAGACTTTGATTAGTCTAATTAATAAATATATTAAATGACAATATTATTTAATAATTAATTTTTAGTTATTAAATAATTAGAATTGGCGTTTAAGTGGTTAAATTAGAAAATTGACATTTTTGAGAAAATGAGATGTAAAAATGATAAAATGGTAAAATTGCAAAGTGGGGCTCATTATCCTATCTATGGCCGGCCACTATGTAGTCTATTTATCATTTATTTTTTCATTATTTTAATGCCAAATAAATCTAACCTAACCCTAGGTGGTTTGCTATAAATAGGTAGTGATGGCTTCAGGAAAAAGATGATGCATCTCATTCCTTCAGAGAAAAATTCAAAGCCTTCTTCCTATACCTAGCCGCCACCTTCTCTCTCTTCCTCTCTTCTGAAAACCGAACCCTATAGTGAGTGAGTGAGTGCCCACACACATCAAGTGGTATCTCAATCATAGTGTGTAAGGCTGTGAAGAATCTAGATTCAAGAGAAGGACATTCGGGCTCAAATCTTGGTGATACTCTGCTACAGAGTATACAAGGGTTAGAGATCTGAGTGGAAGGAGACATCATTATATTTCGCTGCAACCACTGTAAGGTTTCTTATACTTTATATGTGTTTATTTCATATCGTTTTAGAAGTTCATATTTAGAATGTTAAATAACATACTTGTTAGTAAATCTAAGATCCTGGTAAAATAATTCCAACAATAAGTGCATTTGGAGTTAAGAATCCACTCCCTGTTCATTGAGGAATCTGAGATAGAGAACAATTCTCCATCTGTGAAGCAGTCATCACTATCCCTTGTGATTACAGCAGAATCCTTCACATGGTGATGATGCATGTTTTCCTTCCTATCTCCATTGTGAGATTTGTTGAAGCCTTTTTGCTCCCTGTACTTCTTGCAAAATCTTTGCAAGTGTCTAGACCTTCCACAAAAGTAACACTTTCGAGTTTCCTTCTCTCTAGACTTTGATCTTGATTAAGAGTGATGGTGTTTACTCTTCGAACTTACTTTCTTGGGTGATTTTCCTCTTGTTAGTTACACTTCTTCTTTCTTGGATTTCTTTTTCAATTGTAATTTGAAATCTTTTGACTTAAGTGCAGCAAGAACATCCTTCAATGCAATCACGTCTCTCCTATTCTTGATGGTTGCCTTGACTTCTTGATTTTAAATTGGAAGCAATCTCAACTAGATGATGGCCTTGCTTTCTTCATCAACCTTGTGATTTATATTAGCCAAACCTATAATAATCTCATTAAATTTATCAATATTATCATCTAAAGAAAGGGAAAAAATCATTCTAAAACCATTTCTAGCAAATTAATCTTGCTAGCAATTGATGGCTTTTAGTTCTTCCAACTTGTTCTAAACTCCTTTCGTAATCTTCTCTGCGATGTGTTTTTTTCAAACACTGTTGGACAGATACACGATGATTGTATAGTACGCTATCTCCTCCAATTCTGCTTTTTCCTCTAGTTTTTTCTCGGCCAAAATTTTCTCATCTCCAAGAACTTTGGATACCTTCTAGTGCACTAGGATTATTTTCTAACTTTCTTTCCATAGCGCAAAGTCTCCTATTATATCGAATGTCTCCAATTCAAATCTCGCCATTAATGACACTAAATTTTTTTCAAGAATTGCAGCGTAAAGAATCTTGATTCTGTGTTCTTGATCGATTACCAAGCTCTGATTTGTGGGAAAATTACAAGTGTAGAATCAAATCAACTAAACATTAAACAATCAAAGAATTAGCACTGACAGGATTCACAAATCACGAACAATAATCAAAAGAAAAAAAAATAGGGATGAACAGAGTATGAATAACCAGAAACTAATTAAAGCTGTAAAATGATAAAAATAACACCAAGATATATACTGGTTCAAGTTCAATAGATCTATGTGATCTATCGCTCTACTCCAGTTCTGGAACACCACCAAAATCCTCTTTATTCATTGACCAAGAATAGGTACAATACAATCGAGATTGATTCTCTAATGAGTTTTCTCAAAGTGTTTCAACTCTCACACTCTTACCCAAGGAACAATAGTTCTCCTTTTTTCTGGTTTTCCTAGCAGTGGTGGCTTTCCCAGGTGTTCTTTGAGCTTATGGAAAGCTTCTTCACATTCCTCTCCCCAGATGAATTGCTTGTTTCCTTTGAGTATGTTAAAGAACGGTAAACACTTGTCGGTCGAGATAAACCGGTTGAGTGCTGCTACCCTCCCCGTTAGACATTGCACTTCCTTGCGGTTCTTTGGTGACTCCATGTCTATTAGGGCCTGTATCTTTTCTGGGTTGGCCTCTATTCCCCTTTCATTAACCATGAAGCCTAAGAACTTTCCCGATGAGACCCAAAGACACAGCGGGATTGAGCTTCATTTGATACTTCTTCAAGGTGGTGAATGTTTCATCTAGGTCTTTAATCAAGTCCCCTGCCTTTTTTGACTTCACCAACATGTCATCCACGTACACTTCCATATTGCACCCGATCTGGCTGGCAAAGATTTTGTTGAAAAATATCTCATATGTGGCCCCGGCATTCTTGACACCAAATGGCATAACTCGATAGAAATAGAGTTCCCTATCCGTTATGAAGGATGTGTGTTCCTCATCTGCTGGGTTCATGGGGATCTGATTATAGCCCGAGTATGCATCCATGAAGCATAGCACTTCGTTCTTGGCCGTTGCATCCACCGTTTGGTCTATGCGGGGGAGTGGGAAGCTATCTTTTGGGCATGCTTTATTCAAGTTAGTGAAGTCCACACAAACCCTCCATTTCCCATTTGGCTTGGGGACCAGGACAGGGTCAGACACCAACACTGGGTAGAAGGCTTCCCATATGAAGCGGTGCATTCGAGTTTGTCCACTTCCTCTTTCAACGCCACATATCGCACCGAGTTAAGGGCCCACCTCTTCTCTCTTACTAGTCTCGCCAGCGGGTCTATGTTTAGGTGGTGAGACATCACTGTGGGACTTATCCCCACTATATCTTTGTGTCCCCAAGCGAAGACAACTGCCATCCCTACAAGGTATTACTTTAGCTCGCGTTTGAGGTCCTCGTAAAGTTCTTTCCCAATCTTAAGCACTTTCAAAGGATGCTCGGATATCACCCCTTCTTTAGTTTCTTCGATGGGTTCAACATGAACTTCCTCCTCCTTCACCCTTGGGTCCAGGTCTACCCTGATTCTTTTTTGGTCTGCCTCCTTTTCGCAACCAACCATGGCCATGGACTCGCAGGGTTTCGTGGCCATTCTAAGGGAAGTATTGTAGCACTCTCTTACCTCCTTCTACTCCCCCCTTACGATCGTGACTCCCTGGGAGTTGGGAACTTCATAGGTAGGTGATAAGTGGACACAATTCCCTTCAAGTTGTAGAACGAGGGTCTCCCAAGCACCGCGTTAAAAGCTATCAGACTTTCCACCATAATGAACGTGGCCATCACAGTCACCTGTTTAGGCTGCTCTCCCATGGTGAGGGGAAGCTCAATCATTCCTGAGGGATGGACTGAGTCCCCTATGAACTCATATATGGGTGTTGCACATGGCTTCAAATCCTTCATGCCCAACCCCATTTATTCTAGGGCGCTCCGGTAGAGTAGGTCAACCGAACTTCTATTGTCTATGAGTACTCGATGGACCCTAGCATTAGCCAGTTGGACAGGAAACACAAGCAGTCATTGTGGGGAAAGTGAACTCCTCATGCATCTTCTTCGGTGAACGTTATAGAGTACCTCTCCTCTTTTGAATTCTTAGGCGGTCTTTGTTCCAGGTTCATCATCATAGGTGGTTGTTTGGCCTCCCTGGCATGCCTATCTCTTCCCTTCCGAGTGTCTCCTTTTATTCTAGGTCCTTCGTTGATAGTTCTGACATCTCTTATCACCTCAAGGGCCTTGTAGGGGTGTTCTCGCCTTTTCTCCTCCCGCCCTCTCACCTTGGGACGTCTTTCTTCTCTCCAGTAGCCCCCAAAGTAACCCCTTTGGATCAGGTCCTCAATTTCCATTCTGAGGTGGGTACACTCTTCCGTGGTGTGCCCAATATCCTTGTGAAATTTTCAGAACTTATTGGGTTCTCTCTTGGACCTATCTTTTCTCCGTGGAGGCGGCTTCTTGAACGACACCCAGTGTTCATTTGCCATAAAGATGTGTTCTCTTGAGCATGTGAGCCCAGTGTAATACGTGAACTCCCTACGTCGGGGCTCCTCTTCCCTTCTAACTCTCTTATTTCAGTAATTTTTGCCTCTATCAAACTCCCTCTTCCTTCGTGACTCTTCATGCGCGCGAGGGTTGGCTGACCCCAGGCTCGCTCTTTCCCTTGGTGAGATTTTCGTGCCCATCTTCGACCTGGATGTATTTTTTGGCCCTTTCGTGTAAATCTTCTAGGTCCTCCAATTTTTTTCTTTTAACCTTGTTGTTACACAACTTACTCTTTGGACGGATGCCTGCCGCGATGTCCATCTTGTGCTCATCTTTTGTCAGCCTTCCTACCCTGGCTGCTTCAGCATTGAAGCACTGGATGTAGCTCTTAAGGCTCTCAGTCTCTCCTTGCTTGATATTTTCCAGGCTCATTCTAGGGATAGTATATTCCTAGGACGCATAGTGTTGGGCCAAGAATTCATCAATGAATTACTTCCAAGACGTGATGGATCTGGGCGCCAACCTTTTGAACCACTTGTATGCTGCCCCCTTGAGCATCACCGCAAAACACTAGCACCTCGCTTTGCTTGTGACCCTCTTCATTTACGTTATCTCGTTGAAGGCGTCCAGGTGGTATTTTAGGTTTGTCAAACATTCATACGGGACCATATTAGGTTATTTGAAATTTATGGGCAAGGGCTCCGCTTGAATCTCCCTTAAGAAAGGGGACTCCTCGTCAAAGTCGTCCTCTTCCCAATTATCTTCAGATGCAGTTGAGGATATTCTCCATCATAGGGCTTCCATCTCTTTGTCTAACTCTTTCATTCTCCTAGTAAACTTTTCCCGCAGATCAGTGGTGGCTGACTTCGCCTTCTTCTCCTCCCAAAGGGAGTCTACTGTCTGCGAGCACTTTTTGGCTATGGCCTTCTGGCAGAGTTTCTCCCTTAAGTATTACTAGACCAGCTTGGACTCCATTTTCTTGGGTCGTGAGGAGGTGTTACGAAAATTATGAACAATACACAAGTGCACGTAATCAAGTAGTAAACTCACACGAGTGAGGTCGAACCACAGGGAATTGAACTGAATACCACTAAATTAGACTTATGATTCTATTTGGTAGATAAATAATTTTGATAGATTTTGAAATAAAGAAAAATAAGAAAATTAAAGAAAGCAATAAAAGTGTTTAATCAAGGATGAGAAATTAGGGAAAAGAATCCTGTCGATTTGATTACGCAGCTGTTAATCCTAATTACTATTCTCTTTCTCAATGTGAATGACAAATTATAAAAATAAACCTAACTCTTTTTAGATCTTTTAGGTCCTAAATCACATGTTATCTAATCATCTCTGAGATAGATTAACATATAATCAGCATTAAGCAATAATCTAAATGTCACAAAGGCTATGCAAATACTTTCGTTTCACATCAAAACCTAGTTTATCCAATTTTAGCATTCCCAATTCTCACTTTTCAGATTTTGAATTGAGATCATAGAACATGTAGAAGGTGATCAATCTTAAACATGTAATTAAACACAAATATGGACAAATTCACAATCAAGAAAGGAGAAATAGCAATTATCATTAACCAAAAGTAATTTCAATCAACATTCATCATCTACCTAAGTAGGAGTTTAGTTCATAAAATCTATAATAACATCCATAATCAAAACTACAACAAAAATTAACGTAGAAATTAAGAGTTTAAGAAAGAACTAGTTTGTGATTGCATTTCGGATCGCCACCATTGCTTCCTCTGCCTCCTTTCCTTCTAAAACACGAGCCCCTTAAATAGAAATTAGGGTTGCTACCTCTGAAAAAGTCAAAAATTGGCCAAAAATCCCGTGTTTCGCCCCTGGTCGCGACCATAGGCAAAATACGAAGAAAAAAAAAAAAAAAAAAAAAAAACTTGTTGTTTGGCCTCCTAGTCGCGACCATGGTCGCGACCATGGAAAGTGGTGGTCGCGACTACTGAAGCAAAATTTGACAACTTCAGCATCTTTCAGTAAAATGTGCATAACTTTCACATACAAACTCCAAATGAGTTGATTCAAGATGCGTTGGAAAGAAGAAAAATAAATCTAAAACTTTTATGCTTTGACGTTTTCTAAAATCTGATCAGAATATAGTCAAATTTAAGCTTGAAGTTTCAGCTTTATTTTCATGCAGAATTTTCTCTATTCTATAGATTATTGTTTTCTGAAATTTGATCAATTTATACATTCTAAGTGTGAAACCTGAAACCAAAGAAAACAAGCATAATTCTATTCCAAAAAGAATAACAAAGAAGGAAAACAACTATAAAAAGTGACCCAAAACGTAGGCTAAAAATAGCCTAACAAGAGGGCTCAGGATTTCTCCGGGTAGAAACCTTATGAGGGGAGGACTCAATGGTGTTGTTTGTTGAGTATTTTAAAGCCCCTTTTTCCCCCGGCTTGTCCGTCCTCTTTCTCCCTGCCTTTAGTGCTCCTCGTCTAAGAAGGAGTATCTCGGAGCGGCCTCTAAGGAGTTCCTCCAACGCCATTTGCATGTTTGCGACCGTCTCTTCCAGTCGCAAGTTCCTCAGCCTTAGTTCATTCATTTCCTCATCGTGTAGTCGGGTCCGTGAACCTAAACTTACCAAGTAGGTTCACTTCTCTTTTCCCAATCGTTGGTGGAAGGTTCTCGGGTCTTTCAGCCTCGACGGCTGCGGGTGCCTTATCGGGGATGGAGCTTTCGACTGTCAAGCTCCGTTATACTCTTCCAACGTGAGGGAGGTAGTCATCCCATAGTGGGGTGGTTCACTTGTCATCCTCGAGTTTCTTGTTCTCCTCTTATGTCGAGGGTCTTTCACCATTTGTACCTCCTCCATTTTGTGGTGCTTCATCAACATCACCCCTTCCTTCGGCAGTTGCCACTGGCGGGGGATCAACTGGTGTTCATCGAGTCGTACTTCTGCTTCCTGACGGCGACGAGAACGTCTCAGCATCTTCTTGGTAACTTGTAGTAGAGAAGAAATGTTACTTTAGAATGTCGCTTCAAACAGACGGTGCTAAAACGTTAACGATCTGAACTTGTTAACGATATAGATAAACTTTGTCAACTAATAATATTGATAAAATTTAATGGAACTTTGACTTTAATGCCAAGAAGAAAGAACTTCAGAATCTTTAAAGTGTTTGAAAGTTATATCTCATAAATTTTCTTTCAATGATACAAGTTTTTTCCTCTAGAAAAATCCCCCTCTACAATAGATGGGAGAGTCTAATTTATAGCCAGCCCCCTTCCCCTAACACCTTCAGCTTCTCTCATGCACACTATGACCAGTCGCTTTTACTTATCATTACACTGTCCCCTAAGCTGTTGGGTTTTGTACCCTAAATAAAACCATTTACAATCTAATTAGTTATCAATATAAGAAATTTGAAGTGATTTATGTTTGCATGAATTTTACATGCTAATGGTTTAATATGTTTATTACATTTACACACAAAATCAGTTAAGTCCAGGTCATATGTTTATTCACAATTACAGTATCGTCAACACAGTGGAATGTGATTGTGATCATATGAATCAAAAGACTAAGTCTCTGTTTCATCAGTGTTTTGGATTTACACTCATGTGATAATCAACGATGATGTGTACTTACACTTGGAGTAAGTGTTATGTTCTTTCCAGGACATTGGTAAAGTATACTAGTTTCGAATGTATGGAGTATACATTGGGCTGGACCGATATTGCAACTTAGTTAAGATATTATAAACTTACCGTCATATCTTTCCAAGTCAATATCAGTAGTTGATCTTAAGATTAAAAGAATCTAAATCCTGATATGCTTAGGCTCAACTCAGGAGTACTATTCATGTTCTTTGATTTATTAGTTAAGCCTACTTTTGGGTCAGGGTGATACGTATATTTTGAGAACATGATAGTATGATTGAGTGGGAGTGCTGAACATAAATATGGAATCTATAGCTTCTACTGGTGTATAGAAGTCAAGTGATGATTCCCTTAGAACTTAGCTAAATAGAAGTAAATGGATGAGCTCTTGTTTAAGTGACTAATTCTAAGATCACTAAACATCATTTACAGGTAGCTAAGTGTTTTAAGGGGCAAAATACGTTGAGGGGTGAGAACGGTAAAATTATCCCATCTCGATGTAAATCATTTATATAGAGGATCTTTGATCACAATAAGATTATAACAATAGTTAAATGAGATAGCATATCTATATCGTGGAACATATAATATGCTCTATATAAGTCTGAGAGTGCAATTCTAAGTTCTAAGAGTGGATTCAACGAAGAATTAATAAGTAGGAATTTACTTAGTAAATTCGGTTCACTTATTGGAAGCTCAGCATATAGATCCACGGTCCCCATTCTAGTTGAGACTATACTGCTTGTAAGACTCAATAATTGATTTGTGATTAATCAATTATAATTCTAAAGTTAGACTGTGTCTAATTTGTGAATTATCACTAAGCAGGGGCAAATTTGTAAAGAAAAGAGATTCTAGGTTTATTTATTTATTAATAGACTTTATATGTGTAATTAATAATTAAATTAAATGACAATATTATTTAATAATCTATTTAGTTATTAAATAATTAGTTTTGGCATTTAAATGGTTAGAATTGGAAAATTGGCGTTTTTGAGAAAATAGAAATAAAATTTGTGAAAATTGCAAAATCCAAGTAAGGCCCATTAACACCTATGGCCGGCCACTTGGGATGGTTTTTTAAATTGATATTTTCATTATTTTAATGCCAAATAATTCCTAACCTAAACCTAGTAGTTGGCTATAAATAGAAAGTGATGGCTGAGTCAAATAACATACTTTTAAAGCTTTTTGTCAGAAAATCAATTTTTCAAAAAAACTGAGCCTTCCCTCTCTCTTCTATAGCCAAACCTACCCTCTCTCTTTTCCTCTTCTAAATTTCGAAACCCTCAGTGATAGAGTAGTGCCCACACACAGCAAGTGGTACCTCAATCGTAGATTGGAAGACTGTGAAGGATCACACACAAAGAGAAGGACATTCGGGCTCAGATCTTGATAATACTCTGCGACAGAAAGGATACAAGGGTTAGAGATCTGAGTGGAAGGAGACATTATTCCGTTGCCATCAATGTAAGGTTTTCTTAACTTTATATGTGTTTATTTATCGTTTAAGAAAGTTCATATTTAGGGTGTTAAACAACATACTTGTGAGTAGATCTAAGATCCTGGTAAAATAAATTCCAACATAAGCAACCTGCCAAATTACACTAAAAAAGCTCCTTTCATTTTGTACCTCGGATGAACCAAAATTAATTCCTGTTACGTAAGCAGGTTATGTTGGGTTTTATGCCCTGAATAAAACTCAATTTCAATGTAATCCGTATTATTCAATATCAATAAAGAAACAGAAGTATTTTTCATTCATTTGTGTATGTTTTGGTTCACCTTATCAATTATTTGTCTATTTGATTTATAAATTCATCCAAACCCTTTTCACATACTTGTTCTTGTTTATTGTGTTGTCAGCACAGTGGAAAGTAAACATGACTATGTGATTAAAGATTCTTAGATTTATTAGAACACTGGGGTTTTACTGATATGACAATTTACAACAGAGTTTACTTGCATTTGGAGAAATGCTATGTTCTTTCCAGAGCATTGGTTAAAGTAAAGCATGGGTTGGATGCATGGAGTATGCATCTGAAGGGACGGATATTGAACTTTGACATAGATTTATTAAATTTACCGTGATATCTATTCAATTCAATATCACCTAGTTGATCCTAGATCAAATGATCTTAATCCTGATATGATTAGGCTCAATCTCAAGAGTGTTATTCGTGTCTTCGATTTGTTAGTTAAGCCTACTTTTGGGTCAGGGTGATACGTACATTTTGGGAACACGGTAGTGCAATTGAGTGGGAGCGCTAACATAAATAAGGAATCTATAGCTTCTATCTGGCGAATAGAAAGTAAAAGATGATTTCCTTCGAGCTTGACCAAACAAAAATAAATGGTGGAGTACTCATTTCACTTAGCTGTAATATCATTTATACGGGGTTAAGTGTTTTAAGGATAAAATACATTGTAGGGTGTTACAGTAATTTGATCCCTTTACAGTGTAGATCATCTATATAGAGGATCATTGATCAAATTAGGATTATAACAATGGATAATTAATAGCGTGTCTATATGGTGGAACATATAGAGCGTTCTATATAGCTGAGAGTGCAATTCTAAGTTCTATGTGTGGATTCAACGAAGAATTAATAAGTCAGTGAATTTAAGAGGTAAATTCTTGATCTGCTTATTGGAAGCTCGGATATATAGGCCCATGGTCCCCACACTAGTTGAGACAATACTACTTGTAAGACTCATTTAATTGATTTTGATTAATCAATTATAATTCTCAAATTAGACTATGTCTATTTGTGAATTTATCACTAAGTAAGGGCGAAACTGTAAAGAAAGAGTTGATAGGGTATATTTGTTAATTAAGAGACTTTGGTTAGTATAATTAATAAATATAGTAAATGACAATATTATTTAATAATTAATTATAGTTATTAAATAGTTGAAATTGACATTTAAATGGTTGAATTTAAAAATTGGTATTTTTGAGAAAATGGGATGCAGAAATGATAAAACAGCAAAATTGCAAAAGTGAGGTCCATATCCACAAGCCATGGCTGGCCACTTTTATAGGATTTAACATTTAATATTTTCATTATTTTAATGCCATATAATTCAAACCTAACACTATGTGGCTTACTATAAATAGATAGTGATGGCTTAGGAAATTATAACATGCATCTTATTCCTTTCAGATAAAAACCTGAGCCATCTTTCTAAACCTAGACGCCACCTCTCTTTCTTCCTTCTTCTTTGGTTGTTTCGAAATCCCTTAGTGATAGAGTAGTGCCCACACACAGAAAGTGGTACCTCAATCATAGTGTGGAAGATTGTGAAGAATCCAGATTCAACAAAGAAGGACGTTCGGGCTCAGATCTTGATAATACTCTGCTACAGAAAGGATACAAGGGTTAGAGATCTGAGTGGAAGGAGACACATTATTCCGCTGCACCCAATGTAAGGTTTCTCATACTTTATATGTGTTTACTTATAATCGTTTTAGAAGTTCATATTTAGGATGTTAATCAACATACTTATGAGTAGATCTAAGATCCTGGTAAAAAAATTCCAACAGGTTAAGTCGTCGTTGTCCCCACTAACACCTTCTCAGTAATTCTGCCGATGTTAGAAAGGAAAGGCAGATGGGCGGAGTCCTGAGGCTGCGTGCACTGGTGCGGGGCTGGCTGGGCACGCGGGCAGGCTGGGCGTGTGAGCAGGCTGGGCACGCAGGCAGGATGGGCGTGCGGGGTTGGCTGGGTGCACGGGGCAGGCTGGACGCGCGAGCTAGCTGTCCACGAGGTTCATTGATGTGGATGCATCCAAGAGATGCGTGACGCGATTTGACTAAAGGATACTTACAAGCAAAGGACGCAGGGACCGCCTTTTGTCCTTTTCTGTGAGTACAGAATATCTAGTGTCATTCACCCGCCTCCTTGCTATTTTTACTTCTCCTATTTTTGGTAGTTAACAAACTCATATCTTAAAAAATAAATATATATAAATATAATAATAAATTCAATAAAAATATAAAATTACTTTGAAAAGAAAAGTTAGGAAGTAAACTAAGAAAATTCTATGCTTACTTAAATAAATCTAGATTTTTGAAGAAAAAAAAATAAATTCAAAATTGTTCTCGTAAAATTTAATTTTTACAAAAATTAAATTTTAAATATATTTTTTATATCAAAATAGATTTTTTAATAAATATAAATAATTTTTAATTTCTTAATTATTTTTAAATAATTTCTTTTTTAATTTTTTTTGATCATTGAGAATAATTTTTTTTAAAATTTACTAAAAAAATATTGAATTTTTCTCATTTTTATTTTAAAGGGGTAAGATTTAATAGTTGTCAAAGTTCAAGGGATAAAATTGCTAATTTACAAAGACACGTAAGCTTTTAAAAAAAATAATGAGACAACCTAACAGACGGACTAAATTTTTATAAATGTAAAGTTTAAGGGCGATCTTAACAAGTTGTATATTTTAGGGGACAAAATAAGTATTGTTGAAAATTTAAGAGGTAAAATTATTAATTATTCAATTTCAAAATAACCTTATATTTATATTATTATAATTAAATATCAAGTCCTATATATTTTGATCTAATTTTTTTTTAAAAGAAAAAACTCATTAACTTAACTATCACTAGTACTAGTGCCTATTAATATATCTTCCAAAGTTTAGCATCAACTATAATATCATGTTTACTAATAACCAATATGAATTAATTGTAAGAGAGTCATTCTCTTACATTTGTTTATTTAATTTATTAAATTTAGGAAATAGAGAACTTGATTAAATAAGCGAGAAAAGAAAGGGAGAACTTTCCCCACTTTTCTAGAGAATGACATTAAGGATAATGAATTTTATTTATTTTTATTTTATTTTTTAATATTAAATTTATAATGACAATTTTATCCTTTAAAATATGTCTTATAAAATAATTGTCTTATACTATAGTTTAACTCAAAATGGTAATTTAGTCAATTTAAGCATTCTGATTACATTTCTTGATAAAGTAAACAAGATAAATCACTATCATTCCGTTTCTAAGCACTTTTAGTAAACAACATATTATTGTTAGGCTATTTTTAGCCTAAGTTTCGGGTCACATTTTATAGTTGTTTTTCTTCTTTATTATTATTTTTTGGAATAGAATTACGCTTGTTTTCTTTGATTTCAGGTTTCTACACTTGGATGTATAAATTGGACAAATTTCGAAAAACAGTGATCTATAAAATAGAGAAAATTTTGAAAGAAAATAAAGCTGAAACTTTAAGCATAAATTCGACTATGTTCTGATCATATTTTGGAAGAAGTCAAAACATAAAAGTTTTAGATCTCTTTTTTATCTTTCCAACGCATCTTGCATCAGCTCATTTAGAGTTCTTATGAGAAAGTTATGCCCATTTTATTAAAAGAGATCGAAGCAGAAAATTCCAGTCGCCGTGGCGAGATTTCCATGGCCGCGGCCATAAAGTCTGGGCAGAAACGTGGTTTTTAGAAGCCTATCTGGCCGCGGCGAGACCACTTTTGGCCGTGGCGAGCGTCCGTATGGTCAGGGATATTTTTGTTCGACGAACCCTAAAAATTAGATATAAATAGAAAACTGCGATTGGAAGTCAGGGGAGGCGATTTGGAACCCTAAAACACAGCAGCAAGCGGCAGGAAGAGCAGAGTGATTCAAAGTGAAGATCCAGAATTCATCCACCAACAGTTTCTTTCTCTATTCCTCTTTAATTTCTTCATGTTGAATATTGTTATAGGAATGGTTATGGATTTATTTCTGAACTAAATTTCCCATTTAGGGAGGATGATGATTGTTGCTTAATGTTTTGCCTAGTTAATGTTTAATTGCCATTCCTCCATTCTTGTTTGTGAAATTATCTTAATTTGTGTTTAATTTCATGTTTAAGATTGATCACCTTGTGCATGCTTTATGATATCAATTCGAAATCTGAAAAGTGAGAATTGAGAATGCTAAAATTTGGATAATCGATGTTCTATGTGAAACGAGAGTATTCACATGACTTATGTGACAAGTAGATTATTACCTAATGCTGATTTCATGTTAGTTTAATTAAGGAATTAATTAGATAACATGTGATTTAGAACTTAGAAGATCTGAAAAGAGCTAGGTTACTTTATAATCTGTCATTCACTTCAAGAATAGGATAGCAATTAGGCATTAACGACTTGGGTAAACAACAACAGGACTCTCCTCCCTATCATCTCATCTTGCTTAACTTTAAATTGTGTTATTAAGTTTTCTGAATTACTTTAATTCTTTTAAATCATAAATACTTTTGATTTGCCAAATAGAATTATAGGTATAGTTTAGTAGTAATTAATCCAATTCCCTGTGGTTCGACCTCACTTGCGTGAGCTACTACTTGATTGCGTATAGTTGCGTAGTGTTTATAAATTTTGTTGGGTTTTATGCCCTAAATAAAACTCATTTCAATATGATCAGATTTACTTATTAATATAGATCAGAAATAACATTTAATGTTGCATGGTTCACATGATTTATTTCATGATTATATGTACATAATGTATAAATTCATCTGAAACCCTTTTCTCATACTTGATCCTGTTTATTGTGCCGTCAACACATTGGAAAGTAAACATGACTATGTGAATAAAGTTTCCTAGATTTATCAGACATAGGGTTTTACTGATATGATAATCTACAACAGAGTTTACTTGTATTTGGAGAAGTGCTATGTTCTTTCCAGAGCATTGGTTAAAGTAAAGCTCAGGTTGGATGCATGGAGTATGCATCGGAAGGGACCGATATTGAACTTTGACTTAGATTTATTAAACTTACCGTAATATCTATTCAAGTCAATATCGCCTAGTTGATCCTAGATCAAATGATCTTAATCCTGATATGACTAGGCTCAATCTCGAGAGGCTATTCGTGTTCTTTGATTTGTTAGTTAAGCCTACTTTTAGGTCAGGGTGATAAGTACATTTTGGGAACACGGTAGTGCAATTGAGTGGGAGCGCTAGCATAAACATGGAATCTATAGCTTGTATCTGGCGAATAGTAAGCAAAGGATGATCTCCTTCGAGCTTGACCAAACGAAAATAAATGGTGGAGTACTCATTTCACATAAGCTGAAATATCATTTATACGGGGTCAAGTGTTTTAAGGAATAAATACATTGTAGGGTGTAACGGTAATTTAATCCCTTTACAGTGTAGATCATTCATATAGAGGATCATTGATCACATTAGGATTATAACAATGGATAACTAATGATGCATCTATATGGTGGAACATATAGAGCATTCTATATACTGAGAGTGCAATTCTAAGTTCTATGTGTGGATTCAACGAAGAATTAATAAGTTAGTGAATTTTAGTGCTAAATTCTTGATCTACTTATTAGAAGCTCGGTTATATAGACCCATGGTCCCCGCACTAGTTGAGATAATATTGCTTGTAAGACTCATATAATTGGTTTTGATTAATCAATTATAATTCTCAAATTAGACTATGTCTATTTGTGAATTTTTCACTAAGTAAGGGCAAAATTGTAAAGAAAGAGTTAATAGGGGTATATTTGTTAATTATGATACTTTGTATGGTTCAATTAATAAATATGATAAATGACAATATTATTTAATAATTATTTATAGTTATTAAATAGTTAGAATTGGCATTTAAATGGTTGAATTAGAATTTTGGCGTTTTTGAGAAAATCAGATGCAGAAAAGATAAAACTGCAAAATTGCAAAAAGTGAGGCCCAAATCCACTAGTATAGGGCCGGCCACTTTTATAGGAATTTACCTCTGATATTTTCATTATTTTAATGCCAAATAATTCAAACCTAACCCTAGTGGAATGCTATAAATAGATAGTGAAGGCTTCAGGAAAATTACACTTTTCTTCTGACACTTCTGATTCAGAAAAAACTGAGCCTCTCTCTCTCCCTATCTTTGGCCGAACCCACTCTGTCTTTCCTCTTCCTTAAATTTCGAAATTCTTAGTGTATGAGTAGTGCCCACACACAGCAAGTGATACCTCAATCATAGTGAGAAAGATCGTGAAGAAAGACTTTCAGCAAGAAGGAGTTTCAACATCAAAGATTCAGAGAAAGAGATCCAGGTTCAGATTGTGATAATGCTCTGCTACAGAAAGGAATCAAGGGCTAGATATCTGAACGGAAGGAGTCATTATGTTCCGCTGCACCCAATGTAAGGTTTCCTAAACTTTATATGTGTTTATTTCATCGTTTTAGAAAGTTCATATTTAGGGTGTTAATCAACATACTTGTGAGTAGATCTAAGATCCTGGTAAAATAAATTCCAACAAATTTCAGCAACAAGTTTTTGGCGCCGTTGCCGAGGAATTGTATAAAGATTGATATTACATAAAAATTATGAAATTCCGTATTTTAATATTCCCAGTTTGATTATTTAATTAAGTGATTAATTAAATGCGAAATAATGAAACTGGTACTGAAAACAGTTTTATCCGTAGTTACAGAATACAACTCTGTAACTCCAGAGAAACTCAGAAAAACAAACAATGCATAAAAGTAAAAACACACAAGATTTTTGTACGTGGTTTCAACAATCCTTTCAGATTGTTACTAATCCACGGGGCCACGCCCAAAGATAAGATTCATTAGATCGATATCAAAAATACAAAGTAATTGACTTATGCATAAATAGACTCCCTCTTATTGTATGCCGCAAGCTTGATGTATTCCACCTACTAACTGAATCTTGATAAAACTCCAAGAGCTCGAACTCCCTTCGATCACCTTGAAGAGTGCTTGAATCCTCCCGATTCAAGGCTTAAAGGCTATCTCCCGAAAGCCTATACAACCATCTCCCAAAGGTTGTGTGCTTGTATCATCCCGATGCAAGACTTCAAAAGCAATCTCCCGAAAGCTTGTAAAACCCTTCTCCCGAAGGTGTGCTTGTATCCTCCCGATGCAAGACTTCAAAAGCAATCTCCCGAAAGCTTGTAAATACCCTTCTCCCGAAGGTGCACTGATGTTCTTCTTCATGTAGACTTGAATACAGACTCAAGACAATACAAACAACAAATAAACAGAGTAAGAGTAGAACAACTCTTCTCTACATAACAAAGACACTATTTCCTTAAGATTTGAAACTGAATGAAAGAGATAACAAAACCTAGCTACTATAAGATGTATTTATAATGAATATACATCTTATTGACAGCTTACAAACGGTCTGAACAGGACCTCAGCCCACTAGAAACTTCCCTAAAATAATTCTTCAATCAGTCCAGGAATTTCTGTTTCCGTACCTACAGAATCGTGGGCAGTAACTAAAACTTTCCTTTTATAGAAAAGGAAAGTTTAGCTCTGGTTTTTTCTTCAAGAAATCTGATCTGAGAAAATGGGAAACTCAACACAGGATCAGATTATACAGCTGGATAGATAAAAACGAAATGGGTAACCAAACTTACCATTTTTACCTTTTTTCCAAAAATAGGAAAGCTAGACAACTTTCCTTCCAAGTTTGAATACACAAAATAGGAAACCATATTAAACACATACCAGCCGAAAATACAATAAATAATAAAATATTTTTTTCAATTAAATATGCCAAAAATGGAATTAACAAATTATACTAACTTCTACTTTGGTTAATTCTTTTTGCTTATTTCTAATCTGTTTCTTTTAGATTAAATTTTGTAATATTATTAAAAATTAAATTTTGTTCTAATTTGGTTTTTCTTTTTAGTTTTAGTATTAATTTTGTTGTTTCAAATTTTTATCTTTTTAGTACTAATTTAGTTTTTTTTTAAAAAAAAATTTTTTTACTAATGTTGTACTTATAAGTTTGACCAACAAGATAAATCCAGATGCTATATCTTGAGGATTTTGCCCAACAACACAATGAACTATTCTATTATGCTTGGAGGAGATTTAAAGAGCTTGGAGAGAGATGTTATCCCACTTTCTCAAGTGGATGTTTTACGTGGCTATTTAATAACGGACTTAATGATGAAACAAGAAGATGGGTTGATTATGGAGCAGAGGCAACTGGAGCGCCTCTATTAATGAGAGGCTATGAAGCAATAAATCTGTTGAATGATATGGCAAATTTTGATTACGACTGGCATTGGGATCCATCACTTCAGGGTTGGAGTCACCAATACCCACCTTATTGCCCAAATTCATTCCAACAAACTGAAAAAGAGGAGCAACTACTATCACTTCTACAATCACTTCCAGGAGAGATTAATCGCTTAACTGACATGGTGAGATCCTTATGTGATAATTCAATGGCTCATGATTCTGAATGTAATAATTCCAATGATGAAAGTTATGAGAGTTATTGCTACAATGAAGAAGGGTCATTAGTTGAATACAAGGAAGATGATGAGCCTACAATTGAAGATCAAGATCCTTGTGAAGAGGAACTCATTGAATATGAAATCACAAGTGAGGGTATGAATAGCCACGTGGAGAGTGAGCAACAAGAAGAAGGTTTGTTAGATGAAAGAGTAGATACTGTGACATTGGAGGATGAAGAAGAACATGGCATCATTGATTCGACTTCATCAATGATATTGACTGATAAACCACCAATGAATCCATATATTTCATCAACATCATATTATATCCTCTACGAGCTACGAAAGGCTTCTCCCCAAGCACATCATCCAAAGTCTTATGTTGTTTGTGCAGATTTTAGTTCAAACTCATCACTTGCCAAGCTTGAAGGTAGGTACAACAACAATTTTCAAGTTGTCTTGCATAACGCCTATTACGGGCATCAACCACTTATTGATGTGGCGCTCAGGTAAGTTTCCTTTCCTTTTTCTTTAATGCCACATTGGGGACAATGTGCATTTTTAGTTTGGGGGGAGGGATTTAATTTTTTTTTTTCAGTTTTTTTTTTTGTTTTCCTGTTTTTTTTTTTAGTTTAGTTTTTGTTTTTGTTAGTGTCATGTGTTAATAACTGAGCTGGAATATTGATTGACTTACTGTTATTCACTTGTGTAATGGATTGAAATCATAACTGTGTGCTTGAGTCATAACTCTTTGAATTAAATTGGATGAGTGTTAGAAGGTTGTTCATTTAGATGTAAAATATTTATTTTTGACGCGTATCACTTTTGTTCTATTTGGATTGTGGAATGGTGGCTTGACATGGAATAGAATTTGTTTGACATACTCTCTTGAAGCGAAATTCTTGTTGATTTTTGTTTGGAAAGTGATTTAGGCAAGTTTTCTTTGGATTGATTGAGCCTTTCAAAGCCTACCTAAAAAGTTTTATCCTTAGTATACCCAAAGTTGAGCCTTAGCCTATTTCAAAAACTTTCGCCACTTAACTAAGCTGAATTCGTTATCCTTAACTACTTTCATCCTCAACATACCTTATTATGTCATAAGCTGTTAATCAAGTTTGGAGGGGGATGAAAGGTTGTAAGTGGGGGAATAATTTTGGAAGTAAGAGATTGAAAAAAAAAATAATAGTTGTTATGTGTTGTGCCTCTATTGAAAAAAGAGAAAGAAAGAGAAAAAAGAAAAAAAAAACAAAAGAAAAATAAATGTGATAATTTCTTCTTGAGAATCAAATGTGAACAATGAGGTAGGCACATAGAAACAATATGCAATCTTTTACTATCTCCTTTGGGGTGAAAAGTGGATAAGTGTGGGTGCTTGTTTGGTAAATTGTGCTTATGGTATAATGTAACCTAAATGACTTCTCATCTACCCGTTTTACCTAAGCCATGCTATTATAACCGAAAAAGACCTATTGATTCTGAGCAAAAATTATCAATATTAGTGGAGAGAGGTATGTCATCCAAACTTATTGAACATGGGTTAGCGGAATGTCGGAAGGTGTAGAATGGTTGTGATATGAATGTCAAATGCAATGTTTTGTGTCTGTATGAATTGCTTACTTCTAAATGGTGCATCCAAGTTAGTTCTTAGAGTTATTGAGTTGAAATTCTGGTTATTGATTTGCTTGAAGTTGTGCAGGTGGTAGTGGTAGTTCAATCATTGGACGATTTAGTTATCTATTGTATTGTTTTTTTTAGTTTAGTTGAGTTTTAGCTTTACTCGGGGGCGAGTAAAGATTCAGTTTGGGGGAATTTGTTAGGCTATTTTTAGCCTAAGTTTCGGGTCACATTTTATAGTTGATTTTCTTCTTTATTATTATTTTTGGAATAGAATTACGCTTGTTTTCTTTGATTTTATGTTTCTACACTTGGATGTATAAATTGGACAAATTTCGGAAAACAGTGATCTATAAAATAGAGAAAATTTTGAAAGAAAATAAAGCTGAAACTTTAAGCCTAAATTCGACTATGTTATGATCATATTTTGGAAGAAGTCAATATAAAAGTTTTAGATCTCTTTTTTATCTTTCCAACGCATCTTGAATCAGATCATTTGGAGTTCTTATGAGAAAGTTATGCCCATTTTACTAAAAGAGATCGAAGCAGAAAATTCCAGTCGCCGCGGCCATAAAGTCTAGGCAGAGACGTGGTTTTTAGATGCCTATCTGGCCGCGGCGAGACCACTTTTGGCCGCGGCGAGCGTCCTTACGGTCAGGGATATTTTTGTCGACGAACCCTAAAAATTAGATATAAATAGAAAACTGCGATTGGAAGTCAGGGAGGCGATTTGGAACCCTAAAACACAGCAGAAAGCGGCAGGAAGAGCAGAGTGATTCAAAGTGAAGATCCAAAATTCATCCACCAACAGTTTCTTTCTCTATTCCTCTTTAATTTTTTTATGTTGAATATTGTTATAGGAATTGTTATGGATTTATTTCTGAACTAAATTTCCCATTTAGGGAGGATGATGATTGTTGTTTAATGTTTTTCCTAGTTAATGTTTAATTGTCATTCCTCCATTCTTGTTTGTGAAATTATCTTAATTTGTATTTAATTTCATGTTTAAGATTGATCACCTTGTGCATGCTTTATGATCTCAATTCGAAATCTGAAAAGTGAGAATTGAGAATGCTAAAATTTGGATAATCAATGTTCTATGTGAAACGAGAGTATTCACATGACTTATGTGACAAGTAGATTATTACCTAATGCTGATTTCATGTTAGTTTAATTAAGGAATTAATTAGATAACATGTGATTTAGAAAGAATAGGATAGCAATTAGGCATTAACGACTTGGGTAAACAACAACAGGACTCTCCTCCCTATCATCTCATCTTGCTTAACTTTAAATTGTGTTATTAAGTTTTCTGAATTACTTTAATTCTTTTAAATCATAAATACTTTTGATTTGCCAAATAGAATTATAGGTATAGTTTAGTAGTAATTAATCCAATTCCCTGTGGTTCGACCTCACTTGCGTGAACTACTACTTGATTGCGTATACTTGCGTAGTGTTTATAAATTTCAGCAAGAATTATAAATATTGCTTCTGGTTATTCTTTATTTATTCTGTTACCTTTCTCCATTACGTTAACCTGATTCTGAATACTCTGTAGTAAACGTGCAGAGTATCTCCAACCTATACATTAAATTTGGTGTCACACTATTACTAAATTTAGCGTCAAAAATTCTTTATACTCTAAACACAACACTAAACATTACACTAAAAATAATTTTTTTTCATTATCATATTATTTTTTAATAAAATATAATATAAAAAACAGTATTCAAATAATTTATTATCCACACGTATCAAAGATTTACGTGTACAATAGATTGTTTGAATTATATTTTTGGCGTATTATATTTCTAAATTTATTAAAGTTTTGTGAAATGTGTTAAATAACTATAATGTACACAACCGTAAAAAATAAATTATTTTTTTTAGAATACCGAAATAAATAGGAGTGTATCAATATACTATTTTCTAAAATAATTATAAAAGAAAGTAAATGTCGTGCACTGTAACACACTGTAAAATGGTGTGTTATATGGAGCTATATTTGAGACTTTATGAACTGGAAAATGAAAAAATGCAGTCTCCTTAAAACTGCTCTAATATATAACAAAATTTACCAATTTACCACAAATTTTAAATTGAAAACGCATATAGAGATGGAGTGACTCTCATATAGTATAATAGTAACATGATAAATCACTCAATACATAATAAACTTAAAAGTGAATATGTTCATTTAATAGATTTGAGTGAAGATTCACTTATTTGTTAGTTTTCATAAAAAAGAAATTGATGGAGTGGGTTTCTCTCTCCGCGGTTCCACCTCTATTTCACTCAATAATTATAAATGTGTTGGGCAAAAGGCAAGAAATAAAAGAGAGGTAATAATAAACACAGCACAATCCCCTCACAATGGCCAAGATAGATTCTATATTTCTTTCATTCTCACTTTACAAAACAAGTTTAACTACTCCTACTCCCACTACTACATCAACATGCACGTTTGCACAGTACAATAACACGTAAAAGACACCAAAACTTTCTACTTTTCTTTTTAATTTAAAAAATAAAAAAAATTAAAACTCCTTTTCTCTCTAAATGATGTTAATAAATAGATGAATTTTTCTCTCTCTAGGGAAACCACCACGTCATGACTCGCCCTTTATCCAACCACCGTTTGCCGTCCCCCACAACCCAAATAATCTCTCTCTCTCTCTCTCTCTCTCTCTCTCTCTCTCTCTCTTTATATATATGTATGTATCTTAGCTTAAAGCTGAGCTGTTTCACACTGTTTGAGTGTGGGACCCACTTCTACTTTCTCTCTCTAAAAGTCTCTTTTGTACACAATCCCTCCTCGAGTTTGCTTCCTTCCTTGGTTGTTCGTTCGATTTGTATAAAAATCCAAACGCTCACCCGAACCTTCTCTCTCCTTTCTTTCTCTCAAATCAAAACTCAGTCGTCTCTTCTATCTTTTCTATCTCCAAACACCAAGAGAAACTAGATAGATTCTTCATCTTTTGCTCTGGATATTTTTTTTTTTAATTTTTGTTTGGTTAACTAGAAAATTAAAAAAGGAAAGAAAGAAAAAAAAAATGCCTGCTTGGTGGGGAAAAAAATCTACTAAGCACAAGGACGAAACTCAAAATCAACCCACTCAACACAGTCCTCAGGGAACTAATCACTTGGGATTCCTTAAATCTCCAGCCAGAAACGATCCCAAGAGAAACAAAGACAAGTCCAAGAGCTTTGACGAGGTCTTGACTCGTGGCTCTCCCAGGGTCAGTAAGGAATTCCCAGCCGCCGCTTCCGGACCCGTTTCTCCTCCTCCCCCTGGTGGAACATCTTCTGGGTTTTCTGGATTCGATTCGGATGGTTCTCGGTGTCACCCTTTGCCTCGGCCTTCGATTTCGTCGACACCCAGCTTGGGGAACGACCAGGCAAATGGATTGGGATCTGGGTCGGTCTCCGTTTCTAGCGTGAGCTCGAATAGCTCTTCGGAGGATCATCCGATTGGGCTTGAGAATGGTCAATTGAATTTTTACAGGTTGGTTTTGGGGGGATCTCCTGATTTTCGGATTGGAGTTTAAATTTGTGGCTGTTGGTTGATTTTGTCTTCAGAAAAATTAGGTTTTCTGAGGGCTTAATTTGTTATAGAAATATTGGTTTTTTTTTTAATGATGAGTGTAGGATGAACTACTCTTTAATTTGTTTGGAATTTGGGAACTTTTATTCTTTTCTTGGAAAATAAAAAAGTTATCCCTCTTTCTCTCTCTACTCTAGGCTATGGTGTCAGAGTTTGCTGCCCTTATCTATGGGGATTTCCTGATCTTCATTTCGAAAATTCCACACGTGGGTCTGCTATCTGTTCTGTTTCTCAGCTTTATTTGCTCTTTCTCTCTCTTTCTAATCAGTTTTATTTTCTAATCAGGGTTGATTGCTTTATAATGGAGATTTTTCTTTTCAATAAATCTTCAGTATGTTGCTTCACACACTGTCTGTTTTTCTCTGATATTCTTTAAACAGTTAATTCATTTCCAGTGAATGAATCACTCTGAAACTTTAAGTTTCTTACCTTCTGTCTTATTGTTGATAGACGTTTGATCTTATCGGATCAGGTAATGGTTATGAGGATTAGCCGGCACTAGCTAAATCAAGTTTAATAAGGGACTTTAATATTTACATATGTAATGTTTACGATATGGTTCCTGAAAATTCGGAGTTTGGGACACATGTTTGTTCTTTTTTAGGTAAGTTAATCATTCGGATGTTCGGGTGTTTGTCTTAGCTAAATTCATATCGTACAACGAAGCAAGTCTGTTATCAATTATCTTAGTCTTAAAAAAAAGATTTAGGCCATTAAGGGGTTTAATGTTTTGATTAAGTGATTAATGATTGCTTAAATGATTAGCTCTGAGTGTGATCAATGTTATATCTTTTGATCTCAGAGGACACCCTGATGCCAAGCAAAACGTAAGGCCAAGAAGCCCCGGTCCTGGGTCTAGAGGTCCCACCAGCCCCACATCACCTCTTCATCCTATGTTGTCTGCCATGAGTCTGGAGTCCCCAACTGGGAAGCCTGAAGAAGGGAAAACCCAATGTCACCCACTGCCTCTTCCTCCTGGGTCGCCTACTAGTCCTTCTAACTTGCCCAGCGCTAGATCTTGTGGAGTCACAGAAGTTACAACTTGCACACTCTCAAAATGGAAGAAGGGAAAACTTTTAGGAAGGGGAAGTTTTGGCCATGTTTATATTGGATTTAACAGGTAACTATGGTTCTGGACATTTAATGTACTTACAACCGCAATGTTTTTCTTAGTATGGTTGTCTGTTCTCACAAACAATGTAAAGAAAAACGGAACTGCAGACTTTCTACTAGTTGTTTTGTAGTTTTCTTTATTTCTAAATGATGTGTTCTTAAAATGAGCAGTGAAGGTGGACAAATGTGTGCAATAAAAGAAGTCAGACTTGTTTCCGATGATCATACTTCTAAAGAAAGTCTAAAACAATTGCACCAGGTATTTCTTTTGTTCAATTGGCTTAGGCTATATCATGCATTACATTTCTTCATCCTGTTTTAGTTCTTAATTTCTATTTTAACAGCTGACTCTTAGCATTGTTCATTTAGTATCCTGGCAACTAATGGATCTTCTTACTCAATTTTTCTGTCATCAGGAAATAAATTTGCTTAGTCAGCTATCACATCAAAACATTGTTCGATACTATGGAAGTGAATTGGTAAGAGCTTACATTGTGCTTAAAAATTCAATGATTTGGAGTTTTGTATATACTTAAATTGACACAAAGAGGAGTGACAAGGAGTCATTCTGCTGTAATTTATTGGATAAACGAGGATGTTGGCATTTAGTAACAAATTTTTGTTATCATGGTATTAGGTTGATGATGCACTATCAGTTTATTTGGAATATGTATCTGGCGGCTCTATCCACAAATTACTTCAAGATTATGGTGCCTTCAAGGAACCTGTCATACAAAACTACACCAGGCAGATCCTTTCAGGGCTTGCCTACTTACATGGAAGAAATACAGTGCACAGGTTGGTTGTAACTTGTAACTGATCATTGTATTTTAAATATCTGTTACATGATTTTTTGCTGAACATTTAAGTTAATGTCTTTCCACTGGCAGGGACATCAAAGGGGCAAACATTTTAGTAGATCCTAACGGTGAAATCAAGTTGGCAGACTTCGGCATGGCTAAACATGTAATGGTCCATCTTAGATTCTGCATATGAGATTTTTTTTAGAACAATGAAGGGATCAGATCAAGGTTATTGTTTGTAAAACCTTGTCAGTCGCTTTCAATAAAGTAAGGCTGTCAAGAGTGAGAATTCTGGTTTGGGAAGTTTCAAGTCAAAATTAGCAAGAATCTAATCTTTCTTCCTATCTTGAGCTTTCCCATATGATGCATAAATATATATTAGTTTTTTTGAATAAATAAATATGTAGTAGTTTGGTTCAAGTATTTTTTGTGATATAATCATTAATGTAGTTTAAAAGGCTTTTCCTTACTGCACTTCAATGAATTGTGAGGATTCTTATGATCTCTCTTTATTGTGAATCAGATAGCGAATTGCAATTCAATGCTCTCTTTCAAGGGAAGTCCTTACTGGATGGCTCCTGAGGTACTTTATTTAATTCAACATCTCAAAAAAGGAAAAACCACAGACAGGACCATTGACCTACCATTTTTCCATTCTTTTCATTGCTCACCTCTCCCCTCTTCTAGATGGAAGTATGCTAAAATTGTTTCTCCTCTTGTTTCAGGTTGTAATGAATACCAGTGGCTACAGTCTTGCAGTTGATATATGGAGCTTGGGGTGTACAGTTCTTGAAATGGCAACATCGAAACCTCCTTGGAGCCAATATGAAGGGGTGCGATACAATGTTCAAACACATTTTTATATAGCTGTGTGGGTTTCCACCCTTTACAAAGTGTTTGTAGGACTAATGTTTGTTCCATTTTCTATTGATTAGGTAGCAGCAATATTTAAAATAGGAAACAGCAAAGATATGCCAGAAATTCCTGATTATCTTTCCCATGATGCAAAGAGCTTTGTGAAATTATGCTTGCAGCGAGACCCTTTAGCACGTCCTTCAGCAGCTAAACTACTAGAACACCCTTTCATTCGGGAGCAGACAACGTCAAGAGCTGCTAACACCACCATAACAAGAGATGCATTTCCCTTTGCTTTTGATGGTAGCAGAACGCCGGTATGCCTTCAAGAATACTATATTTCTAAAGTATTGGAGATAATAAACCGTGTATTGCTGTCGTATTTTTCATGCCTACTGATTAAGTAGAGGATAAATATGCATACAATAAGTTTTTGTTGATAATATTGAAGTTAGGTCTGCAGTGCTGTCATAAATATCTGGGTAAAATTCTGCATTACAGGTTTTTGTGCATTAGTCGGGTAAAATGGTGTGAATTGCTGCATTTCCTTTCAAAACACAATATCACTCAAGTTTCTTCTTTTGGATTTCAACATCATTTCTCAAGTACACTGTGTTCTTTTATTATATTTTTGTAGGTCAACTAGGTCAAGTTTCCTTTTCTGCTCTGCCTTTTGACATGTTTTTTTTTTTTTTTTTTATATATTTGGATCCCATTTCATACAAAGGGGTATTAAGGAAGAGTTTTAAGACCACTTTTAATGCTAGGCTTGCTTTGTTTTTGTTTTTCCTTTAATGTCAAACTTTCAATATTTACATTCATGGTTAAGCCATTTCTCATTGCTCTTCTTTTATTTTGTTTTTTTGATCAGCCAATTCTAGAGCCTGTGGTTACACCTCCCAGAGGCACAAGGAGCCCCAGGTACTAAGCTTATTTAATACCGTTGTCTCAATGCTTTATGATTCTGATATGGTAACATAACATCGATGAACATATGTGCAGGGATAATGCAAGAACAATTACATCATTGCCCGTGTCACCTTGTTCGAGTCCATTACGACAGTATGCAGGAGGAGCACAGAGGAGCTTCCTTCTTTCTCCACCTCACCCAACTTTTGCTATGATGGGACAAAGTGCATATAACATAAATGAGTACTCTTCATATAACATGAATGAGTACTCTTCATATCCAACAAGGTCATCAACCGTATCTTACACTCGCGATCCCTTTCGTGAAATAGTACCTCAGCGTAAGGCTCATACTCCTGGTGGGTCCCCAAGAGCAAGATACATCTGAGATTGTAAATATACCATCATCAAACCACAAGTTTTCACTACCGAGAATGCCTTAGTGGGCTGGAACAACTCTCCCTGAAGTTGACGTTGGATTGTGGAAGGTTATGTCAACACGATTACCCCTTCTGTGAGAGCCATTGGGATTCTTTATGTATGGGAATGTGGAGAGGGGAGAGAAGAGAGAAGACACAAGTGTTATATATTTTGCTGAGAAAAGAGGGATTTTTCTTGATCCTGTTACAGTGTCTTATTGATTATTGTAAATGGAAGGCGATCAACGTTGGTAACAACTATGCTGTACATCAGTTTAAATGATAAAAAAGCTCATTTCTTATACCAAAACCCTTTCTCTGCAACCCCATTATTAAGTGTCAGATTTTGAATGAGATTCTTCCATCCTCCATCTAGTGTATCATAATATTTACCTAACCTAAGGATTATTCAACTTTTCCTTTTCTTTTTATTTTAAGGTTGTAAAGAAGAAGCAATTTTGAGTGAGAGAAAGCAAAGTTCTTTCCATCCATGTGATCTGGTGACAGGTCTAAGAAAAATTACGTGCAACTACCACTTAGAAAGCAACACAATATCTGGCGCATGCCATAATGGATTGGTGGGAAGCAACCAAGCAAGCAGCTAAGCTTCTCTCGTCGTAAAGCATTATATTAATTAGGGCATCATCATCATCATTAAATGTAAAATTGAAATGGAGTCTCTTTCAACTAAAATGGACTTGACACTCATCTATCTATTAACTATTTTTTTTTACCTTATCTCATTCAATGAAACCTGCTGCTTTCAAAATTGGTCTTTTCTGCCTCTGCGGAATGTTATCTATACAATCTTTCTACAATACTAGTTAGACCCTATTCCATTTTTTGAGGAGCATGTTGGTGGATAGGATAATTAATATCCATATTAGGTCCATCTTTTAAGTTTTAAGAAATCAGATAAAATTATTTAAAATTCTATTTTGAATGATTAGTATTTTTATTCCTCAAACTTTCAATACTATCTGATTTTACTCCTTAAAATATATAGCTGCTTAAAATTCCTCTTAAAATATAACAATTTTATAATTATGCTCCTACTGTTAAGTTCTGTTTCTTTTACCGTTAAAAGTTAGCATTTTTATTCTCTAAACTTGACTAATACTTTGTCCCCTTTCATTAAAAAACATTTAATTTTAAAAATTATAATATTTTATTAATTCTGAGAAAATATTAAAAAACTTGATAAAAATATTAAATTAATTAATTGATTAATTAAAAATATTAAGTTCACTTAAAAATTAATGTGGATGGGGCGGTTTTTGAAGCCACAAATGATATAGGCACGGGTTTTGTAGCACGCGACTGCGATGACCAAATGATGGAGGCGTTTTCAACTATTCCTTCTGTCAGATGCCGACCCGAAATTGCAGAAGTTCTCAGTATCAAAGAAGCACTTAGTTGGATAAAAAGGAATAATAGGTCAAATGTCATTTTAGAGACAGACTGCCTTTTAGTTGTTCAAGCTATTCTTAGTTCGGTATCTATGCCTTCTATTTTTGGTTTATTTGTTAAAGATTGTCAATTTATTTTATCTTCTTTAAGTAATCTTTTTATTGGTCATGTTAAACGGTCTGCTAACAAAGTCGCGCACTGTATGGCACGTGGTGCTTGTTATTGGTCAGGTCGTCTTTTTTCTGAGAGTGATATTCCCCTTGCTCTACAGTCATTTGTATTAGCGGATATTTTTATCTAATAAAGATTATTTTCGTTCAAAAAAAAATCCTAAATTATTCCTAAAAAGATATTTTCAAAGTTTAATTTATTTATAAACACGTATCTTTAAAAATCAAAGTAAAATTATTGAAAATTCAATAAATTATTTAAACAAACTAAGATTTTTTGAAGAAAAAATCAAACTTATTTGTATTTATAAACTCATATCTTAAAAAATAAAAAATAATTAAAAATTCAACAAAAATATAAAATTATTTTGAAAAAAATTTAGATATTAAACTAAAAAAAAGTTATGTTTACTTAAACAAATTTAAATTTTTAGAGGGAAAAAAATAGACTCAAGCTTATTCCCGTAAAATCTAGTTGTTACAAAAATTAAATGTTTAATATTTTTTATATCTAAATGAATCTTTTGATAAAAATAAATAATTTTTTAATCGCTTTATTAGTTTTAAAATTTTAACTTCTTTTTTAATTTTCTTAATCATTCAAAATAATTTTTAATTTTTGAAGATTTACTAAAAAAAAATTAATTTTAAAAATTATAATATTATGTTAATTCTAAAAAATTATTTATAAATTTGATAAAAATATTAAGTTTACTTAAAAAAATATAAATTATTCCTAAAAAAAATATTTCAAGTTTGATTTTATTTATAAACACTTATCATAAAATAATAATACAAAAATTATTGAAAATCTAATAAATGATTTAAACAAACTAAGATTTTCGAAGAAAAAAAAAATTATTTATATTTAAAAACTCATATCTTATAAATTAAAAAAAAAAAATCAATAAAATATAAAATTATTTTTTTTTAAAAAAAAAAAAGTGAATAATTAAACTAAAAAAAATATATGTTTACCTAAATATTTAAGATTTCTGGAAAAAAAAAAAAATAGACTCAAATTTGTTCCCATAAAATATAATTTTTAAAAAAGTTAATTTTTTTTATATATTTTTTACATTTAAATGGATTTTTTAATAAAAAATAATAAATTTTTAAATCTCTTACTTAGCTTAAAATTTTTAATTTTCTTAATTATTCAAAATGACCTTTTTTTTTAAGATCTAAATTAATTTTGTAAGAATTACTAAGAAAATATTGAATTTTTCAAGTTTTTATTTTGATGAAGTACGATTTAATAGTTGTCAAAATTTAGGGGGTAAAGTTGCTAATTTACAAAGACATGTCAGTATTTAAACGAAATAATGAGACATAACTTATCAGAAGGACTAAATTTTTGTAAATGTAAAAGTTGAAGGGATTCTTAACAAACAATATATTTTAGGGGACAGAATCAGTATTGTCAAAAGTTCAAGAGTAAAATTACTAATTATTTTTCATAATAATAATAATAATAATTAAAAATTGTGAAAATTCCCAATTAATAATAATTAGGGGTGCTCATCAAATTGTCCACACCGTATAAATTGCCTGCACCGTACCACATCACATAAAAGATGCAGTTTAAAATCTTTTGCGGTGCAGTTGTAGTTTGCATTTTTGTCAAATTGTGCGGTGCGGTGCGGTTTGTAGTTTGCGGTTTTAAATTTAATAATTACGGTTTAAACCACACCACACTATATATTACAAAGTTATCAATTTTTACAATATGATTTTTTTTTTTTTTCATATAAGAACAAATATATGTAATATATATGTATATTACATTATTTTTAAAGACAATTCAATATAATAACTTAATGAGTAATATATCTATTCTATATAAAGTGTGTCTATATAACCGAATTCTTGGTTTATGAGAAATTCATGGGTGACTTCTTATTTATATTAAAAATAAAATGTTTTATTATTAAAAATAAAATGGTTTATGAAAAATTCATGGATCACTTTTATTTATATATAATAAAATAAATCTCATTAAATCAAAAAAAAAATAAACATCATTAATAAAAATAAAAAAAAATGACTCAACATCAAATCTTCAATTACACGATACATGTAATTACTCAAACATCACATCTTTCAATTATAGAAAAAAAATAACTTTTCACGAGGGAAAATATAATTGTCTAATAGAGCTAAAACAATATGTTTTCAGTGTGATGAAAAATTAAAGCAACAATTTTGTTAATATCAAAAAGTTTAATTCAATTAATCTTATAATCTTAATTTTATTCTTTTTAGAATCAATATATGAACAATAATTTGAATTAATCTTATAATCTTAATTTTACTCTTTCTAGAATCAATATATGAACAATAATTTGAATTAATCTTATAATCTTAATTTTTTAATTCAATTAATAATTATTTGTCACGTAATTATTAAGTCTTTTCTCTTTAATTTTCCTTTTGTTGATGATGCTAATTTATTCATATTTTGATTTCTACAATTTTTGTGTTCAGACCATTAAGGTAGTGTTCTACTAGGGGATCTAACGAGTTTTGCCTCTTCGCTAATGGCCTCTAAGAGTTCAAATTCCAGTATTGTATAAATCCTCAATTTGTTCTATTTCTTATATTAACTGAAATTTTGCTACTTTTTTTTTTTTTTTAATTTACAACTTTATTGTTTATATCTTATTAGGGACATTCATGGAAATTAGAGTTTCTTTGAAATATACAATTAATGAGCATTACTTTTTGATCATAGTGTGTTTTTCATGGCTGAAAACCTCAATAATCTCTATCATTTGATATCAAATAAAATAAAATTATCATGATGTATACATTATGGTTATTTAATGAGTAATTAGTGTGTTAAAATTGTCAAGCTGATATTTAGAATTGTTTATAATTAAATTATTTCTTTGTCAAAATTAATATTAAGTATATTTATATATTTATAGGTTTATCTATTTTCTCTTAGATCAATCATGCTCATATAGCAAAAAAATCATACTCATATAGACATGTTATTTTCATTTTGTAATTTAGATCTTCTTAGTCATTATTTAGTTCACTTAAACCTTTTCCGATTATGGTAACTGAAGTTTTGTTTCTTTTAGGTACTCCATTACAAAGATCTGTATTACATGTATTATTTATTTTTGACTATGAGGTGGTAGATTTTTTTATTGGGAAACATATAGCGTGATAAATTATTGTTCATATATTGAATAATTATTTTTGAATAATGGGATTCATATATATAACTGTGTATATTAAATTCTTTATTCAAATAATTATTTTTTATTTTTACGTGATTATTTATTGTTCATATATCTAGAACCTTATTTGATTAAAGTTAAGATTATAAGATTAATTAATTTGTGATTTCTTCCTATACACATAATAATAATCTCACCTAAAAACTAATAATATTTTTTTCTTTAATTTTTAATTATATAACTTTCAAATAACATAGAAAAAAAAAATTAGCATAAAATTTAGTATACGTGCCTCGCACGTAGTTTTTTTGCTAGTATATATATATATTATGATGTTAAGACTTTAATAATACATTCTTTATTGTATTGTTAAAATTTTATTAAATTGATTTTTGAATTTTCATTATAATATTTGATAATAATACTTAAAATGGCTCAAGCTGCATTGTATTTTTCGCAATGTGATTTTTGTAGTTTTAAAATCTTCGTTATGTAGTGGCGGTTTGAGAAATTACAAAAACCGCATATTAGTTTGGTTTGAAAAAAAATTATAACCCACACTAACCAACACGAACATTCCTAAATTAAATAATAATAATAATAATAGATCGCAGGGGAAGTTTTTCTTTTCCCTCCTGATTCTTCCCCTGGAAGTTTTATTTGGAAGTAAAAATGTATATTCAAATTTCCCTATGCATAAAGAGAGAGAGAAACTGAGTGAAGAGGAAGAGGAAGAGCAAGGAAGGATGCCAATAGAAATGCCTAAAGGGCTTCCATTCTCAGTGGATACATGGACTGAATGTTCGAAGAGGAAGAGATACCATTTCTTGACACATGCCCATAAAGACCACTCCACTGGAATCACCGCTCACTTCTCCTTCCCAATTTACTCTACCTCTCTCACTAAAGCCCTCCTCCTTCAACTATTTCCCAAGGTTTTCTCCTTCTTCCCATTCCTAATTTACTCTCCCTCTCTTTTCGTCTTTTAATTTCAATTTCTTCTCTGCTTTTTGCAGCTTCATCATTCCATGTTCGTGGAAATCGAGGTGGGGCAGTCGATCATCGTCGATGATTCTCATGATTCATTCACGGTTACGGCTTTTGACGCCAATCATTGCCCTGGTATTTATTTCATTCACTTGTCACAACAAGTTTTTGATAGGTTTCTTTCCTGTTGTTTTATTTTATTATATTTGCTTATACCAATTTCATGGAAGCAATGGATTTTGTATTCAAACCATAAATTCCGTTGTTCTTTTTTAGTGGTGTTTCGTTCTTTGTTGGAAACCATGAAACTTTGATTCTGAACATATTTGTTAATATACTTCCAACTTTTTTAACGTAAATATTTATGATTTCAATTTCGGCTTCAGTTGAGTTCTAATGGTTTGGGGTGGCTTAATTGACAGTTATTCCCTTGTCTGGAATTATATGTTTTTGAATTTCAGGAGCTGTGATGTTCTTGTTTGAGGGAAAATTTGGCAACATACTGCACACAGGTGATTGCAGGCTTACACCTGAGTGTTTACAGAATTTACCAGAGAAGTATCTGGGAAAGAGAGGAAGAAAACCTTCTTGTCAACTTGATTTTGTTTTTTTAGACTGCACTTTTGGGAGGTTCCTTCGACCAATGCCCAGCAAGCATTTAGCTACCCAACAGGTATTCTTTATATCTGAATTTGTATACACTCCTTAGGTTTGTACCTTTCATTTTATTTATTATTGATAGGTTTAATGGGAGGATCAATGGTGCTTTGTATAAAAATATGCAAAACCATCTCATATTTTCAGAAGACTGCTTTTTTTTTTTTTTTAATTTCTAGTTCTACATAATGCTACTTTTTTGAACTATGTTTGCTTTAAGTAACGATTGTTTTTGTAGGGAGATTTTGTTTTGATCATATTGATCTTAACCTTGTTGACATACTTAAAGCTTTGTATTAGTTTGTCTAGGATTAGTTTCATTATTGCTGATGCTTACCTGAAAAATACTGACTTTTAGGTTTATCTCAATTTTTATGGAAGCTTAAGTAAGGGTCTGGTGATTTATCAACGTTTTTCATTTTATTTAAGAATGTGAAGATCATACGATGCAGTTCTACCACATAAAATTACTAGCCCTTTTATTAGTGTTTATTTCCTTGAGGTCCTCTTTCTACTCTGTATATAAATTTTGTTGATCGTGAGGCTTGCATTCCAATTGTTTTTGGCACGTAATTTGAGTATCTTATGTATGGTGTTGATCTGTAATTAAATTACTATGTTTGACTGTCATTGAAGAATTATATTTTATCTTCCTTTAGATCTATTTTTAAATATAATTAATCTAGTGCACCTTTTTCCTTTTTCAACCTTTCTCAACAGTGGGGCTATTTTAGTTTATGTACTCAGCATCGTCATCTCTGGAATGAATCATTGTATGTCTCTTGTTTGGAAGGATAAACTAAGTCGTTTTAAGCCTTAAAGCCCTAAATAACCAGTAAATTGTTGATGCTGTCGCAGGTTGTCAGTTGCATATGGAAGCATCCTGATGCTACAATAGTTTATCTAACTTGTGATCTTCTAGGACAGGAAGAAATACTATCTGCTGTGTCGAGGACATTTGGATCCAAGATATATGTTGACAAAGCAGCTAATCCTGAGTGTTTTCATTCTTTCTCACTTACAGCTCCTGAAATCATCTCCCAAGATCCATCTACTCGTTTCCATCTATTTGATGGATTTCCTAAACTTTCTGAAAGAGCAAAAGCAAAGCTTATGGAGGCTCAAGCTAACTTAATGCCGGAACCCCTCATAATACGCCCTTCTTCTCAGTGGTATGCGTGTGAGGATGATGGTTCAGCTTCATTGGATGAAAAGCGAAGAAAATATAGAATGAATGAAGCAGTAAGAGACCAATTTGGTGTTTGGCATGTCTGCTATTCAATGCATTCTTCCAGACAAGAATTGGAATGGGCTCTTCAACTTCTTGCTCCTAAATGGGTTATTTCAACAACCCCAAGTTGCATGGCTACAGAGCTGGATTACTTTAAGAAATATTGTTTTACTACTCGATTATCTCTAAAGGAACCTCTTTGGAAGCTTCTGGACATTAATGTTGAAGCCTCTTCAGTTGAAGATGTATTGGCTAAAACTTCGGCTTGCTCACTGGCGGCACTTGAAGACATCACTCAAAGTTCTGATGACTCTCAACTGCAACTGGTAAAGATTTCCACTTCTCAGAAAGAAAATTTTAAATTGCCTTCTCCAGCCAAAAGACCACCTGTCACTTTATTTGGTAGAGCTAGACTTGGTCTCCAGGAATCTCCTCTATTACAACAGAAGAAATCTACAAAGAAAGATGAACATTCTCAAACAGATGATAAATTTCCTCAAGAATCCTTAAATGAAGTGACTAAGGAAGAGTCATTGGTGATTAATCCACCCGAATATGTGAATGAAATACAGTGTAAAGAATCCTTATATGAAGTGACTAGGGAAGAGCCATTGGTGATTAATCCTTCAAAAGATGTGAATGAAATACAGTGTAAAGAGCCTGTTGAAATTGAAACAGAAGTACAGAGTGGTACTCGAACTCCCATTGGGCCATTGAAAAAATTCAGTGAACAATTGAAAAGATTGAACAGGTCAATGGATGTGCCTGTACCTCGGCCTCTTCCCTCATTGGAGGATATTTTGAATTTAAACAAACGGTTCAAGGGGGAAACCAAGTTTTAGTGTTTACTTTTCCAGCAATCAGTCTATACTCGAGATTTCTCTTGTTTTCCACACGAATGGTATAGAGCAGCAGAAACTGAAAATAACTGTTGCAAAGAATAAAGAGCACGAGATTTATCATTGCAGTTGCAAAGGAGAACACCAGAGAGGTTTATAGTTGTATACTAAAAGATTTAAGTTGTGCATGTGCTATCGATTCTTTGATGCAATCAATTTGTAAGTTGCTTCCTGTTTCATCACTAGCTGTAAAAATCAATTTGCTTGCATGAACAATGTTATTGTGGTTAATTTAATTCATTCATATTCTTCATACATGCTGTTCTGTATCTATTATTGTAAGTAACTCTTGTTAAATAATTTAAATATCCCTTCCACCAAATAGAGTTGAAGCACAACCTCTGATTTTCTTGAAGTGGGTTTTCTTTGGGTAAAACAAGTAGAAACATACAATATATAATCAATCAGTTAGACCAAATATACAATCATGCGAGATAAAGAATATCTTGCAGTTGACAAAATATTCTTAGCAAATTTAAATAATATATCATAGTTCCTTCTCCTACACATGGATAAATCTCATTCAATAAAGTACTGGCCATGTATATGTAGAACACCGGTCTTGATAAATAAAGACAGATATCCGGAACTGAATGATATGCCTTCTGATGTAAAAGAAAAACCTATGAAAATCATCATAAGCTTATTCAAAGCTTCTTCTTCAGAACCTACCTCACAATCTTTCATAATTGAGTTTCTCTGACTGCAAAAAGATATATAAAAACACTAATTAGGACACCATCCAATCCAAGTACACAAACTTAGCTACCTTTCATTGAGATAGACTGAGCTCTCAAACACTAATTAGTAGTTACCTCAATAAGCATATCCGTTGGAAGCCAAGCTGGTGCCGTTGGAATCCCAACCCATGCTACCTACAAAACAATCATTGCTTAGAAATTAAACTCACCACTGCATTTATAAACAACAAGATCACATAATAAAAAGAAGATTTGTTTATACAACATTTGACTCTCTGTTTCACAAAAGTCATGTTCATTAAAATGAAAGTAAAAGATAGAAATGATGGAATCTCTTACCAGTGCATACTCTCCTGTTTCGAAGATGCGTAGGTCCAAGATCTGACAAAGGTTTCATTCACTCAAATTCAAATACTAATTTGAACACTCACCATGTAAAGAAAGATATAACCATTTTATTAATCATCTATACATTAGTTAATTAGTAAGAAGAGTAGGAAAGATATACCTCACCACGATCTTCATATATATAATCCAAGCCTTTGTAGTAAGGTGGATGCCCAACTGATAGATACTACAATTTATGCCAATATCTCAACATTAATTACCAATATATATATAACTATTTCATCTAAGTCTCTTGTTGGCAAATACCACCTATTATATGCTTTTTGTTCTAATATTCCATAAAATTATAGTTTGATTTACTCAGAAGTGTCAAGTGTTGAGGGAGCTATAACAAAGTTATTTCTAAAAATAGGATGGTATTTATTATTTATTTCATGTATTGGAGTCTTACAATTTTATTATTTGCTTAAAATTAAAAGCATTTTACAAATTAAAATTTATAGATGAATATATTAGATAGATTAGAGGTTGAGAACTCCAAATGCACATACATTTACACTATTGAGATACTTTTCTTTATCCACCCTCACAATTTGGCCCTTCTTCACTGTTAAGAAGAGAAAGAAAATATTATTAAAGGCAGAAAAAAATCCAAGTAGGAAGACATGTGTAACATGAAACTTGTAAAAAAAAAATGAGATAAAAGAATTTTCTGACTTGAATAGACAGGCTTTTCCTTTTTGAGAATCTTCTTAGGAGTAGAAGAAGCAGTTGAAGTTGATGTTGAAGGATCTTCTTTAGTTTTGGGTTGGGGTGCCTTTTTCTCTTTTTCTGGTTCTGCAGATTTAACAGCTCTAACGGACAGAAAACAAAGAGGGCTTCTTCTATGTGTGTCTGAAAAGTAAGAGAAGCGTGGGAAAGAGCTGTGTGAGAAAGTAGCAGAGAATGCCATGGAGAGAGAAATAAATGGGTATGGAAATGGAAAACTGTGTTGTTGTTCTATTTTGTGCAGATAAGAGATGACGAACTTCTTTCGCTCCAAGCATTAACGGTCAGTCAGAATTGTGTGTTGTTGCGCAGCTCCTACAATTACAAATTTGCCACCTCTACACATAGAGAATTTATATATATATTTTTTTTTCTTTAATTAAAATCTCCTTTTTAAATATTGTGTTTAAGAATTAAGAGTTGTAGAGAAATTACTGGGAAAAATTTAAGAGCTAATTTTTTTATGGCATAATTAAATAATGTTTTGGGTTATGGATTTTTTTTTTTTTTTTTATGAATTTTTTTGTACCATATATTTGTAATGAAAGTTAGGAATACCATATTTTAAGTTTTTGCATTATTTTTTTTATATCCTATTTAATAAACTAGTAAATAATCCGCGTTTCGCGGTGGATGTTTAAATTTTTTTAAATTATATATTTTATTTAAGGCTAATTAGGATTTTTACCCCCTGAACTTTGACATGTACCAAATCATGCCCCCTAAACTTTTAAGGTCGTTAAAAATGCCCCCTGAACTATTGAGATTGTTGGATTTAAGGACTTTTTTCTAATTTTAGTAAAAAAGTCTAACATGGATGAAAGTTCAGGGGCCATAATTTAGTACATGTCAAAGTTCGAAAGGCATGATTTGGTAGATATCAAAATCTAGGGAGCATGGTTTAGTACATAAGCAATCACTGAAATGGTAAAATTGAATGAAATTAGACAAAAGTCCTTAAATCCAACAATCTCAATAGTTCAGTGGGCATTTTCAACAACCTTAAAAGTTCAGGGGGCATGATTTGGTACATGTCAAAGTTCAGGGGGCGAAAATCCTAATTAGCCTTTATTTAATGATAACTAAGTAATAAAATTAAATCAAAATTTAACATTATTAATTTTTCATATGATTTTTTAAAAAAATATGAGAGTAAAATCAGGCCAACTCTATCTAATGATTTATAATATGGGTCTTATATGTGCAATATTTAAGATAATAACGGAGTCTGTATTAGGGGTGTTCGCGGTGCGGGTGGTGCAGTTTTTAACTATTTTTTCAAATCAACCCGCACATGCAGTTTTTCCAATTTTCCAAACCGCACCCGCATCGCGATACTAAAAAACCGCAAAAACCGCACCGCAAAAAATAATGCGGTGCGGTGCGATTTTTGCGGTTTGAACTATCACAATTTTTTTTTGAAATCATCATAAAATAATTAAACTATCGTTAATATAATTATTCCAAAACACTTAAGAAAATACAACAAACTTGAGACTAATAAAAGTTATAACAACAACAATAAGTCAATAATCTTTTTAAAGTTTCAACAACACACCTAAATCAAAATAACAAACTTGAAACTAATTAAATTCCAACAACAATATAAATGTACAACTAACATACTTACAGCAATAGATTAAAAATAAAAGAAATACAAATTTTCAACTCCAAATTTCAATACACATGTATGGGCTTGGGTTTGTTGCTAAGAAGAGAGGGTTTGTGAAGATTTATGGATTTTTCCCTAAGATTTATAGGTTTGGATTGGACTGATATGTATGGGCTTAATAAAATAAATATAAAAATTGAAATTTTAAAAGATGCGGTGCGGTGCGGTTTGAATCGCAATTTAATAATTCAAAACCGCAAACCGCACCGCACCGCACGATTTGGGAAAAATTCAAACCGCAACCGCACCGCGAAGAATTTCAAACTGCATTTTTTTTGCGGTGCGGGCGGTTTGAGCGGTTTGATGTACACCCCTAGTCTGTACTGACAATAACAGAGTCTGTCACTGCCTCATACTTTAGATTTATATATATATATATAGATATAGATAGATAGATATGTTATTTTTAGCTAATAGTGTTATTTAGAGAGATTTTAAAATATCATGTCACCGTCTCATATCTCACATTTATATGTATAGTTAGGACTCTTCTATTGTGGAGATTTAAAAAAATACCCTATCTAGGGATTTAAAAATAAAATGGGTACCATTAATTTTGTGAAAATAAGGGGGGAGGGGGGGTTTATGGCCACTAAAATGTAGTGAATTGTAGAATATTGAAATTGACTTTTAAGATGAGTTCCACTCATTTAATGTTATGTTTAATTGATTTAAAAATAATAATATTATAACTAAATAATAAAAAAAAAATTGACATTGTTTAATAATTGACAATTGTAGTAAAGATAAAGAAAAAGTGCAAAAAAAAGTGTAACAGAGAGTTTCCTTAGCACTATTCATTGAATTATTTTTTTAAATAAGATAAAAGATTTTAATCAATCTTAGTTTAAATATGTTGCATTTAAGACTACAATATTACAATACAATTGCCCAATTAGAACAAACTATTAACTGTTCTACAAATATGTTTCATAGATAAATTAATAACAATTTTGTTTTCCTAAATATAGTAGTTAAATTTAAATTAAAATGTGAATATATATATATATATGAGGTTATGGTTTACAAAATTTTACAAAATTCATGTTGCAACTACTAAAAAATAGAAAATAATTCCTACAAATAAAAATTTAGTTACCATATTCAATATTAGATCTTAACATAGATAAAAAGAGAATACATAAAAATTGAAGAAATTAATTAGGAAAATTATCCTATATACTATTTCTTTTTAACTTTTTTTTTCAAATTTACGGTTTGGGTTTTTAAAGTGGTTGCAGCGCTAGTTGCAATAAGGATTTCTATACGATTTTTTGTTGCAATTTAGGTTGCAGCGCTAGTTGCAGTAGGAGTTTCTGTGTAGAATTTCGTAAAAAATGCAAAAAAAAAAAAAAAATCTATTTTGAAGTGTAAAAATGAAAAAGCGCCAATTAATTATTAGACTAAGTAATTATTATATAATCTTTTCAAAAAAAAAATTATCTATATGATAAAAAAAGATGTAATTTTTTTAAAAAAATATGTAAGAATCTTTTGAAAAAATGAAAAGCAACATGTTATCTAATTTAATTAGAATAAATATAATATAAACTTAATAAAAAAATTAATTAAATGAGAAAATTAAGGAGAAAATAGATATACTATATTAAATATTAGATCTTAACATAGATAAAAAGAGAATACATAAAAATTGAGAGATTAGACTAAGTAATTATTATATAATCATTTCAAAACAGAAAAAGTAAATATTTTATAATAAAAAAAGATTTAATTTTTTAAAAAAATATATAAGAATCTTTTGAAAAAATGAAAAGCAACGTGTTATCTAATTTAATTAGAATAAATATAATATAAACTTAATAAAAAAATTAATTAAATGAGAGAATTAAGGAGAAAATAGATATAGGTATTTGAAACAATTTTAGAGCGCCACATCACCGTATCATACTTCTCCTTTATATATATATTTAAAAAATATTAAAAAAATAAAACAAAAAGGGGATGTTGAACCCAAAACGATTCCAAAGACCAAACCAGTGTCAGATTTCCGAAATTAGAGCCATCGACATCTCCATTGCCTGTTGACGTGGAGAATCCAAGGGCGGTGGAGGGATCAGTTGGAATTACTGGAGTCTTACAACTAAAGAAGATGAGGAAAAAGAGAAGAAGAAGAGGAAGACAATCAGAAGGTTTTGCAGTTGGGTTGTCGTACACCATTGTTGAGGTGTTACTGGCTTTGGTTACCCGCCGTCTTGTTAAGGTTCGAAATCCAACGATGCAGCCATATATATATATATATATATATATCTTTTCATGTTGACAATTTTAAATATAACCAATAATAATAATTAAATCTAGATCAGAATTGGATGCGTTGTATTGTATTTGGGCAAGGGAAGTTCCACAATTAAACAACAAAGATATTGGAGTACATTGTAGAGGAAGGAGAGTCAATTGTGGAGAATCTTGGGAATGTGTCAACTGTTGAGATTTATTTTACCATCTTCCGCACTATGATTGAGTATTTGACTTGCTATGTGTGGGCATGACACTCTATCACTATGGAAAAATTGGTGAAGAAAAATCAATGAGGGCCGAAATCGCTATAGAAGGTGTCTCTCATTTACTAGTTGTCAGAGAATAAAAACCAGGTTTAGGTTGGTTGAATAGTCAGTTGGATGAGATGAGAGCATCATCTTTCTTTTATAGTATTTCAACTAGGGTTTAGGATTTAATTATATGGATTAAAAAAGAATAAAATAGTGGATAAAATTACATACTAGTGGCCGACCACTTAATGGCCTACTCTAGTTACAATTTTGTCACTTTATTTCAACTACTTATTCTTCTTTCAATAATACCATATTTTCTAGTTTAAATCCTACAAATGCCTAAACTATTTATTTGATAATTATAATTAATTATCAAATAAAATTGTCATTTATATTATTTATTAATTAGATTTAACAAAGTCTCTTAATTAACAAATAAACCCTAAAACCTCTTTTTTCACAATTAAACCCTTGCTTAGTGAAAATTTATAAATAAGACATAGTCTAATTTTAGAATTATAATTGATTAATTAAAACCAATTAACTGAGTCTGGAAACAGTATCATCTCAATTAGTGTGGGGACCATGGGCCTATATAATCAAGCTTCCAATAAGTAGATCTAAAATTTACAAAGTAAATTCTCTAACTTATTAATTCTTCCTTGTGCCACTATAGATTTAGAATTGCACTCTTAATTATATAGAACGCTCTATATGTACCAAGATATAGATACGTTATGATTATCCATTGTTACAATCCAAATAGTCAAAGATCCTCTATAGATGATCCACATCGAATAAGGATAAATTTACCGTTCTACCCTTCAATGTATTTTATCCTTAAAACACTTAGCTACCTATAAATGATATTTCAATAAACTAATATAATTACTGAAATGAGATCTCAATCATTTATCTCTATTAATCCAAGCTCAAAGGAAATTATCATTTCACTTCTAAATACTTATAAAAACTATAAACTCCATATCTATGATTAGCGTTCCCACTCAATTGAACTACCATGTCTTTAATCTATATGTCACGCGAAGATCTAATTGGTCAACTTTAACGAACAAATTGAAGAACATAAATAATATAATTAAGATTAAACCTAACCATATCAGGATTAAGATCTATAAGCCTAAGATCAACCAGTGATATTGACTTAAAAAGATATAACAGTAAGTTTATGATATCTTATCCAAGATCAATATCGATCTAATCCAATATATATTCCATACATCCGATACTGGTATACTTTATCAATATCCTGAAAAAGACATAACACGTATCCAAGGTGTAAGTATACCTTATTGTCGATTATCATGTCAGTCTAAATCTTGTGTACTGACAAATCATGGGACTTAAACTTTTGAACATATAATCATGATTATATTTCACTGTGTAGACAACATTATAATCATGGAAAAATATATGTTCTGGACTTAATAGAATTTATACATTAAACATAATCATGAAATAAATCATGTGAACCATGCAACATAGAATGATTTTCGATCTTTTATTAATTAGTAAATATGATTATATTGAAATGAGTTTTATTTAAAGCAGAAAACCCAACATCAACTTATCTAAATGCTTCTAAGAATGTGGGAGTGGCTCAATTTTCACTACCTAATAATATCAAACAAAGAATCAACAATGTTGAGAATAAGATTAATGCTTCTTCTACTATTCTCCAACAAGGAACAAGGGACAATGTCGATAGGATTCAACATTTTTTAGATTTTGTGTCAGTAAAATCTATCTATATGTAATATATTACATGTTTTAGAAGTTTATGCAATACACCTTTGTGTTTTTTTGCTTCTAAATAGATATAAAATTATTGTTTTTCTTTTATATACTTATATCAATTGTATTTATTTAAATATTTTGATTGATTTTATCGTTATTCAGTTTTAGAAGACACAAAATTTTCATTTTAGTTTTACTGTAGAAAAATTAGGACTGATGATAGAATCAAATTAACTAAAACTTAAACAACAAACAATTAGCAATGACAAGATTAAGAAATCATAAACAATAATCGAAGATAAAATAGGGATGAACAGAGCATTAAACCCATAAACAATTAAAGTAGTAGAACAATTAAATCAACGTCAAGATATATATTGGTTCAAGTCGTATAGATCGATGTGATCTATGGCTCTACTCCAATTTTGGAACACCACCAAATCTTCTTTATTGATTGAGCAAGAATAGGGTACAATATATTTGAGATAGATTCTATATTGGATTCTCTCAAAGTATTTTAACTCCCACACTCTTATCCAATAATCTCATTCATCCATAAGAGATTCTTCATACAAAATCCAAATCCAATCTCTCTCTTTTCTTTATACCTCTCTCTCAATCTTTCTCTCTCAAGATCACATCTTAAAACTCGTCTGATCTTTTTTTCCTTCTTCTAAAATGCTAAGTGTTGGTGGTATTTATATGTTCAGGATAGAGATCCTATAGTCAGTGGCTGAAAGTGCTAAGTTGTTAAGTTAGTTACGACTTAAAAAACTTAACAAACTTCTCGTAATAATAACTCCATGCCGTCTTAAGTTGAAGTGCTTCCGGATGAGATGTACGCTTCCTGGAAGATAGACCAAAACATACGCTGAAGGGTCTTTCTGAATAGGACAGACACAACTAGAGTCGACTATCTAGGACTCTTTTCTGGGAGAGAACAACTAGTCATCTAGAACATCTTTCTGGAGGAAGACTAGCTATCTTGAAGAAAAATTTACTAAGCTAGATCTGGTTCTAGATAGACTAGATCTAGTAGTTATAACTTGGATGATGCAAGTGAATTCCTAAGTTTAGGTTTTTCTTAGTACATTGAATATGGATATTCATTACCTTGCATAACTTGAGAATCGATGTTTAATTAGTGTTCTGTAACTTTGTTTGATATAGAAATATATTGAACTAAGTGGTAGAACTCAATTTGTGAGTTTTAGAAAAATCTCATAAACACAAGAAAAATTATGTTAACTCTGTGCAACTTTGCTGTAGTAATGTTGAAAAATTGGGTAGAATTAACAAAGGGGGGATTTAGCTATTCAAGTCTATTATTCCATAAATACTTTTTCTTGCAGATAATTTTTCAATATTTGTTGTCTTATTTTGAGCATATTTTTATTGTCACCAATTGATTTCACTTTCATCAATCATCCATTTATTTTTGGTTTATTTTTTCTAACAAAAGACTTTAAGTTGTTAACTAGTTGAATTTACATCTATTTTAATTTACAATCCCTATGGAGACGATACTCAACTTATCATTACATTACTTGTTGTTGATTGCGCGCACTTGCGTATAAATATAATTTTTATAACAAATATATATTAAATCAAAACATAAATTACATAAAATAAATAAATACCTCTTGAAGCCTATTAGGGCATTCTTGATTCTTTTCGTAAGTTGTGTCATTTAGGATTGATTAGAAACTCACACCGTAGTCTTTCAGATTGATCTACCACATAGAAGGAGCAGTGTGGGCTACTAAGATAAAGTGTATAGTTTATTCTTGTTAAATTCTCAATACATAGCAAGAACGGTTTGAGAGAGAAAAATAGTTTTTCTTTTCTCTCTGATATTTCAAAAATAACAGTGTAAAAAAACTTCATCTAATTTCTCAAAACAAGCTTCTATTTATAATAGTTAATTCTCAATTAATTAAATCATATTTAATTATTTAAATAATATCTATACCCGAATTCGGTTACTGATATTTCTAATAAGGAAATCTCTCAACCACTTGAGAGAATACCTCAACTACTTTTAGGGGATATCTTAACCAACTTGAAATATCTATAACCACTTTTCAAATTCAAATATTTATCTAATTGAATTAATTAATTAACCGAAAAAGATAAAACCAGTAGGGACACCCTACTTTAGGGTAGACGCCTACCTTGTCTTAATTAAGACAAGAATGATGTCTTTTGTCTTAATGAATTTTGTCTTAACAATTATTTTCATGACAAATTTTAGCTTTATAACTTTTGTATTTTCCCCTATTTGATTAATTTAAAAAAAAATTATTTGTTTATTACAAAAATAAAGAATTACTATTTTGCCAATTAAAAATAGATTTTTCTGAACAACATTAAATAACTCTTTATCCTTATCCTTGATAGTATTTTAAGGTGGCGATTCGAAGACCATGGACCTATAATTCTAAGCTCCAATTAACTAGAGTTTTTTTTAGTCTCATCAACCAAATAATCTTGTTTATTAATTCCATGATTACTCCACTATAAATATAGAATTGAACTCTTGGTACTTATAGAATTATATCTACTGAGTTTTACTGTATTGTCCATTGATATAATTAATTCTAGTGATTACCCCTTCTCGTATTAGTTCGTAATTAGTTTTGGTCAAGTTATCATTTTACTCTTATAATCACTTCTTTATCATTTAGTACCATTAATTCACTAGTACAAGTATAATTTAGATCCCATCTAAATTTGTGTGCAACTTTCCAGTTCTAGAATTAACACATAAAGGGAACCAACATTCGATTCGTTAGAAAAGTCGGGATTTTATTATTGTAGATCATGTTTCGAGCCATCCACATTATTAGATTCCCAAAATAGACATTATAAGAATCATCTTCTCTGAGAACTTTAACGAGTGAATCAAAAAAACTAATAACATGAACAAGATTTCATGATTACTCAAGATTTAGGTTGATCTACTAATTGATCATCATTATGATATGAATTAGGTCTTTATAGTAAATGGTAAGTTTGATAAAGACTATATTCATATCAGTCCTTATCATATATAATCTCTATTATATACAACACATTCACTTAGATGTCATGCTACATCAGTAATCTGAATCGAGATTACTTGCACTGACTAACAAACATCAGTGAAACGTACTGACAACCATTGATTAAAGATTCCTAAACTTTAATATGTTGCTAACTTTTTTATTCATGATTAAGTGATCTTAATTCTCCATACAACTACAAGTCACAACCTCATATATGAAAAAAGAATATTCCAATATTTATATATAAATTATTCAATATTAATAATTTAATATTCATGCATAAATCAAAATGTTCAATTCTTATTAATAATCATAAATATCTTTACAGGCTTATCAGGGCATAGACCCTAACAGAAACTTCACATAACATTCATCAAATCACATAAATGTTGGAATTATTTTACCAGGATCTAGATTTACTAACAAGTATGTAACTAACATCCTAAATATGAACTTCTTAAACGATATGAAATAATTACATATAAAGTTTTAGGAACCTTACAGTGGTTGCAACGGAATATAATGTCTCCTTCCACTCAGATCTCTAACCCTTGTATACTTTCTGTAGCAGAGTATCACCAAGATCTGAGTCTGAATCTCCTTCTCTTGAAACTGGATTCTTCACAGCCTTACACACTATGATTGAGTACCACTTGATGTGTGTGGGCACTCACTCTTTCACTATAGGCTTCGGTTTTGAAGAGAGGAAGAGAGAGAGAGGTTTCAGCTAGGTATAGGAAGAGAGGCTCAAAAATTTTACTGAAGGAATGAGATGCATCATCTTTTCCGTTTAGCCATCACTACCTATTTATAGGAAACCACTTAGGGTTAGGTTAGATTTAATTAGCATTAAAATAATGGAAAAATAAAGTGGCAAAACCCTTGTGAAGTGGTCGGCCATGGATTGTGGGCCCCACTTTGTAATTTTGCTATGTTTCTCATTTTTCATCTTATTCTCTCAAAAATGCCATTTTTCCAATTTAACCACTTAAATGCCAATTCTAATTATTTAATAACTACAAAATAATTATTAAATAATATTTTCATTTAATATATTTATTAATTAGACTTAACAAAGTCTCTTGATTAACAAATAAACCCTAGAATCTCTTTTTCTCACAATTAAGCCCTTGCTTAGTGAAAATTCATAAACTAGACATAGTCTAATTTTAGAATTATAATTGATTAATTAAAATCAATTAACTGAGTCTTACAAGTAGTATGGGGACCATTGGCCTATATATCCGAGCTTCCAATAAGTAGATCTAGAATTTACCAAGTAAATTCACTGACTTATTAATTCCTTGTTGCATCCACCATAGAAGTTGGAATTGCACTCTCAGTTATATAGAACACTCTATATGCTCCACGATATAGATACGCTATTAGTTATCCATTGTTATAATCCCAATAATCAATGATCCTCTATATATGATTTACATTGTATAGGGATTAGTTTACCGTTACACCCTTCAATGTATTTTATCCTTAAAACACTTAGCCACCTATAAATGATATTTCAGTGAACTAACATAATCACTGAAATGAGTACTCAACCATTTATCTCTGTTTAGCCAAGCTCGAAGGAAATCATCATTTCACTTCTATGTCCTGATAGAAGCTATAGATTACATATCTATGACTAGCGCTCCCACTCAATTGCACTACCATGTTCCCAAAATGTACGTATCACCCTGACCAAAAAGTAGGCTTAATTAACAAATCAAAGAACATGTATAATACTCTTGAGATCGAACCTAACCATGTCAGGATTAAGATCTTTTGATCTAGGATCAACTAGGTGATATTGAATTGAATAGATATTACGGTAAATTTATCATATCTGATTCAAGTTCAATATCGGTCCCTTCCGATGCATACTCCATACATCCAACCCAAGCTTTACTTTAACCAATGCCCTGGAAAGGACATAACACTTATCCAAGGTACAAGTAAACTATGTTGTAGATTATCATATCAGTTAAACCCTGTGTACTGATAAATATAGGAATAAATATTTAATCACACAATCTTGATTACTTTCCACTGTGATGACGACACAATAAACAAGAACATAAATGTGATAAGGGTTTGGATGAATTTATAAATCAAATAAACATATAAATGATAGCATGAACCAAATGACACATTAAATAAGTGATGAAAATACTTTTGTCTCTTTATTGATATTTAAATGATAGAGATTATATTGAAATAGAGTTTTATTTAGGGCTTTACCATAAACTCAACATGAACCATCCAAATCACATAAAAAACAATCCAAATCATTTTGAATCCATGTTTTCATGAAAGTAAATAATTATCATGGCTCTGAGGCCAGCTGTTGGAACATATTTTACCAAGATCTTAATTTACCAACATTTATGTTTGATTGTACAGTATATAATCTAACATCCTAAAATATGAAATTCATAAAACGATAGTTAAACACCTTAGAGTTTAAGATTACTTACAAAAATGGCAGCGAAATTTTCATTCAATACCCTAACCCTCAATTCTTTTTTATAGCAGGATATCACCGAGTATTGAACCTAGATTGCTTCCTTAATAGGACAAAAAATTTCTTCTACACAGTCTTCCACACAAATCTGAGTATTACTTTGAATTGTGTGGGCAATTTCTTAATATTATAAGACTTGAAATTGAGAGAGAGAGAAAGAGAGAACTAGAAATTACTAGAAGGAAAAGGAAGGCTTTTCTCTTATTCAATTTTCTAAGTTTTTGGTACACAAAACATGTTATGAGAATCAAAGCCTTAATATTCATTTTATAGAGTCTCTATAGGTTTAGGGTTTAGAATTAAGTGAGCTTTAGAAAAAGATAATAGACCCAAAACCAAAGCCTTGGGCGAAATCACCATGTGGGCCTTAATGTTTTAATTTTTGCCATTTTGTTTCATTTATGGCATGTTTACTTATCAGGATTGGGAATGTGATATAGGGTAATCATTCCTTTTCTTTTGTTTACTTTTATTTAATAATAGGAATGCTTTATGGTTAACATAAATTTAGGAGAAAGTTAAGGGAATACTTTTCCTCTTATTTTGTTCAGGTATACCATTACGGGTAATGAGAATTTTCAAAATTTATTTTATTTTTTATTATTAAAAATTAAAAGACAATATTGCCATCATATAAAACATCTACCCAAAACCCTAATAATTCATTTTTTTAACCTTCACAGCCGCATCCCTCTTCTCTATTCTCAATTTTTTTTTCCAAAACAATCTCAATCACTGCATCCCTCTTTTCTATTCTCAGTTTCTCTTTTTTTTTTTTTTTTCCAAAACCACCTCAATCAATCTCTCAAGAACATATCAAGGAAGTTTTCTATCATTTTTTTTTCTAATATATATCATTATTATTTTTATTTATAATATTACGCAACCTAAACTTTTTTGACTGTGGTGATACAATTTTGTTTTAATTAAGTTGTGGCTAAAATGGTTAGAAAAATATTTATTTATGTGGTGATTTACATGTGTGTAAAATACAAGTAGTAATGATTGAGTTTTCTATTCATTCTTTCTAGATTTTCATGATTCAAGTTGCTAATTTGTACCTGTAAAAATTGTATTGATCAATATAAATTTATTGGCTTCATAATCTATATAAAATTCTGTCACTAATTGTTTTCTTTCATAACTTATGAAAATTCTTATTATTATAATAGTCTATAAATTCTTATATATTACAACTATTTTTCTATCAAACAAAATATATTTTTTATATTGATAATTGTAATTATATATGAATGTATATAATTTTATTATGGATTTTCTTTTCTTATTTTTTTTTCATTCTATTTTTTTTTATTCGATTTATAGCTGCTTTATTGTGGTGTCTTTTCTATATTTTACTTTCCACTAGCAAGTTCGGCCGTGATGATGATGATCATCATCATAATAAACCTCCTTCAACAACAACAAAATATATTAATAAAAATCTTATTTGAATTATCATTATATTTCCATTTTCTATTTGTTGAGTTATATTTACCTTTGTCCAACAAGATCTCATTAATCGAGAAGAAAAGTGATAAAGAGTATATATAAATATTAATAATGATATTAGAAAGTCTGTTTAAGAAAATAGGATTCAGTGAGGTATATGTTAAGGTGTGTAAGACAAATAATAAAATCCTTACAAAAAGTTAATTATATGAACAGCTCCAGCTAGGCAAACCACATAAACAACCTCAGAACCTCTTAATGAATTTCAATATTACGTTCATCACAAAAAAAAAGTATTAAATTATTGTTATTCCAATAACTAGCTTATTGCCACAAAAAAATAGTACTTGGAATCATAATATAATTTATGATTACAAATATATCATTTTTGCATATGTTATTCTGAAAATTATTGTTAAACAGTAATTAATTTTTTTCTCTTGTATTCTAATATATATACATATGTCTATAGTTGGGACAACGGACAGGGGCGGTACCATCTTTGCATGGCTCCCTAATTTTTTAGTTTATAATTTTTTGAGAGAAATTGATAAAATTTATTGTTTAAAATATATATGCATATACATATATATTTATTCATTATGAGTACATGAATAAAAATTATATTATATTGCTATATTGTCAATTACTTTATTTTATATATTATATATTTTGTGTTTGTTATTTAATTTTTTTTTTTTGTTAACATATTTGTTAGTTATTTGTTTACACATATTATTTTTTTCTAAGAAATTTTACATATTACTTTATATGTTGTACATATATATTTATGTGTGTTTTATGTATATATGTTGATATTGTCGTGTAATTTTTTTTATTATTTATTTTTTGTAGATAAAATGGCTCGTTTAAGTTTAGCAAAAAAGCAAAAGTTAATTATTGTGGTGCAGAATTTAATTGTGATTTTAGATGTTATTTTAACTGTATGTACTATTGTGAGTGCTTATGCATGGATAAATTCTAGAAGACGCCTCAATCAACCATTATCCATAATGAGAGTCTACAAACAGTTAGAAAACTTGCATGATTTAGTATTTGCAAGTGATGTCAATTGTGTTTCACAATTGAAAAATGGATAGAGAAACATTTCAAAGGTTATGTAACATACTTAGCACTAGGGGAAATTTAAGAAAAACAAGAAATGTCTCTGTCGAGGAGATGGTAGCAATGTTCCTATACATTCTAGCACACCACCATAAGAATCGAGTTGTTGGTTATAGTTTCAAAAGATCAGGAAAAACTGTTAGCAAATATTTTCATGAATGTTTAAATGCAATGATTCGTTGCCAAAAAGAATTAATTTTGGAAAACACCTGAGCCAATATTAGAGACCTCAATCGATCCAAGGTGGAAATGGTTTAAGGTAAGAATTATAGATTCAAAATTATAGTTGTTGATTGTTAAATTTAATAATTTCTAATTAGTGCAATAAATGTAATGTAGAATTGCCTGGGAGCATTAGATGGAACCTATGTAAGAGTTCGGGTACCCGAAGCTGATAAGCCAAGGTATAGAACAAGAAAAGGAGAGATTGCAACCAACGTTTTAGGAGTTTGTTCACAAGACATGCAATTTGTATATGTCCTACCGGGTTGGGAAGGCTCAGCACATGATGGACGTGTATTGAGAGATGCTTTATTTAGAAGAAATGGTTTAAAAGTCCCTAATGGTAAAATTAATTATAGAAAATTTATAGAAGTTTGATCTCATCAAACTAAAATTATTATACAGTTTTTGAGTAAATAACATAATTCATTTTATGTTGTTGATAGGTTATTATTATTTAGTTGATGCTGGGTACACCAATGGTCAAGGTTTTCTTGCACCTTTTAGAGGGACACGATATTATCTTAATGATTGGAATGATGGACACCTTCCAAACACAGCAGAAGAGTTCTTTAATATGAAGCACTCAAGTGCTAGGAATGTAATTGAGCGTTGTTTTGGATTATTAAAAATACGATGGGCTATTCTCAGAAGTCCATCCTTTTATGACATGAAAACACAACGGCGTATAATTTCTGTTTGTTGTATGCTGCATAATTTTATTCGAAGAGAAATGAGCATTGATCCAGTGGAGAATGAGATGAACAGTGTATTAGGAAATCATCCCATCACAGATAATAATTATATTAATAATATCGAGTCCTCAGATTTATGGACTACTTGGAGACAAAATTTGGCAGAAGAAATGTGGAATACGTGGCTAGCAAATAGATGATTAGAATACTAGTATTTATATTTTAACAATTCTAATAATGATTTGATGTATGCAAGACATATGCTTATGTGTTTGCTTTAATAACTTTTTTTTTGTTTTTTAATATTAATTAATGAGTATTTTAAGTCTTTAAATTTATGCTTTGATGTGCTTATGCATTGATAAATTTATGATTTTATTTTTATAATGAAAAATTTTAAATGAATGTACAGGATGAGTTCAAACTCTAATGTTGATCAAAGAGGAAGAGGTAAAAATAAACATTATTGGACCCTAGAACAAGATAATGCATTGATCGACTGTCTTCTAGAATTGAGTCAAAATCCTACATGGCGAGCTGATTGTGGATTTAAAAATGGTTATTTGCAACAAATAGAGAGTATGCTAGAGGCAAAATTACCAGGTTCTAACTTGAAGGCATCGCCTCATATTGAATCACCTATTAAGACTTTGAAGGGAAAGTATTCTTGTTTAGCAGAATTATTATTATGTGGTTTCAATTGGGATGAAGTACATAGTACGTTAGTGTGTAAGAAAAGTGTATTTGATGAGTATGTAAAGGTAAATATATACTATAATTATAAATATATATATAAATATGTGAATATTGCTTATTTATGAGAACATAGTCTTAATATGCTTTAATTTGTGAATGTACAGAAATGAAAAGATGCAAGTGGTTTATATGGAAAATTATTCCCTTACTACCACAAGCTCGCAGAAATATATGGACGAGATCGTGCTACTGGGGCAAATGCTGGTAATGCAGATGATGATGAAGAAGAAATACGCCATGATGATGCAACTGGTGTGGAATTTGGAGTTGATGATAACATAAATGTGCTGGAAATTATTTTACTAGGATCTTAGATCTACTCACAAGTATGTTGATTAACACCCTAAATATGAACTTTCTAAAACGATGAAATAAACACATATAAAGTTTAGGAAACCTTACATTGGGTGCAGTGGAATTAAATGTCTCCTTCCGTTCAGATATCTAGCCCTTGATTCCTTTCTGTAGCAGAGCATTATCAATATCTGAACCTGGATCTCTTTCTCTGATTCTTTAGTGCTGAAACTCCTTCTTGCTGAAAGTCTTTCTTCACGATCTTCCTCACTATGATTGAGGTATCACTTGCTTTGTGTGGGCACTACTCTAACACTAAGAATTTCGAAATTTCAATGAACAAGAGAGAGAAGAAGTGGCGGCTGAAGATAGGGAGAGAGAGAGAGAGGCTCAGTTTTTCTGAATCAGAAGTGTAATTTTCCTGAAGCCTTCACTATCTATTTATAGCATTCCACTAGGGTTAGGTTTGAATTATTTGGCATTAAAATTATGAAAATATCAATTTAAATTCCCTACAAAAGTGGCCGGCCATACATAGTGGATTTGGGCCTCACTTTTTGCAATTTTGCAGTTTTATCTTTTCTGCATCTGATTTTCTCAAAAACGCCAATTTTCTAATTCAACCATTTAAATGCCAATTCTAACTATTTAATAACCATAAATAATTATTAAATATTATTGTCATTTATCATATTTATTAATTGAACCATACAAAGTATCATAATTAACAAATATGCCCCTAAAACTCTTTCTTTACAATTTCGCCCTTACTTAGTGAAAAATTCACAAATAGACATAGTCTAATTTGAGAATTATAATTGATTAATCAAAACCAATTATATGAGTCTTACAAGCAATATTATATCAACTAGTGCGGGGACCATGGGTCTATATAAACGAGCTTCCAATAAGTAGATCAAGAATTTATAACCTAAATTCACTGACTTATTAATTCTTCGTTGAATCCACGCATAGAACTTAGAATTGCACTCTCAGTATATAGAATGCTCTATATGTTCCACCATATAGACACATCATTAGTTATCCATTGTTATAATCCTAATTTGATCAATGATCCTCTATATGAATGATCTACACTGTAAAGGGATTAGATTACCGTTACACCCTACAATGTATTTAATCCTTAAAACACTTAACCCCGTATAAATGATATTTCAGCTTATGTGAAATGAGTACTCCACCATTTATGTTCGTTTGGTCAAGCTCGAAGGAGATCATCCTTTGCTTACTATTCGCCAGATAGAAGCTATAGATTCCATGTTTATGTTAGCGCTCCCACTCAATTGCACTACCGTGTTCCCAAAATGTACGTATCACCCTGACCCAAAAGTAGGCTTAACTAACAAATCAAAGAACACGAATAGCCTCTCGAGATTGAGCCTAATCATATCAGGATTAAGATCATTTGATCTAGGATCAACTAGGCGATATTGACTTGAATAGATATTACGGTAAGTTTAATAAATCTAAGTCAAAGTTCAATATCGGTCCCTTCCGATGCATACTCCATGCATCCAATATGAGCTTTACTTTAACCAATGCTCTGGAAAGAACATAGCATTTCTCCAAGTGCAAGTAAACTCTGTTGTAGATTATCATATCACTAAAACCCTGTGTCTGATAAATCTAGGAAACTTTATTCACATAGTCATGTTTACTTTCCAATGTGTTGACAACACAATAAACAGGATCAAGTATGTGAAAAGGGTTTCAGATGAATTTACACATTATGTATATATAATCATGAAATAAATCATGTGAACCATGCAACATTGAATGTTATTTCTGATCTATATTAATAAGTAAATCTGATTATATTGAAATGAGTTTTATTTAGGGCATAAAACCCAACGAAATGATGGTGGAGATGATGAAGAAATAGATGAGTTTGATGGTATCTCAAATACTCAACAACCAACTAATATGCGTCGACGTAAATCTACTGAGAGTACTACCAATAATCAAAAGTCTGGTAAGAATAAAAAATCTAAGGTTATCGATAGTATCTCTACAACTATTGGTGCATTGGCGGAATCTGTATCTGAAATTGTCCCGAAGCTTCAAGGATTGGCAGATGCATTATCCGATAAGAATGTAACTGAGATGCAAGACAATTTATACACATAAATAAGCAAGATCGAAGGTCTTACTACAATGCAGTGTATTCGAGCAACCAACATATTAGTTAAAGAACCTGCATTGATGCGAGTATTTTATGCAATATCAGATGAGATAAAAATGTAATATAGTATTATGAATTTATTGCAAAACGATGCATAATTATAGAATCATTAGATATTTGCATTTTGGTTGAACATATTAGAACATCATTCTTATTTTTTTCTTTGGTTTTTTTTTGTAAGGAGCTAATTTTTATATTTAGTTATATTCCCATAAAATGTTTATGATTTTTTTTCTCTTGAGTAATATTATGTTTGTTTATGAAATTTATTAAATCTTTAATAAATATTTTTTAATTATATTTAACGTTCGCAATTGTAATATTATTGATTAAAAAATAAATATTAATTATAGTATATATTTATTTATGAATTTATTTAGTTAATTTTATAATAAATAAATTAAAAATAAATATTTACTATAAAGGGTACTTTAGTCAATTTAAAGTATTCCGATTACCTTTTCTAGTTATGTAAACAAAATTAAATGATTCTGATTCCCTTTCTAGTCAATTTAGTAAACAGCATAATAAAATAATGATTCCGATTGTTAAATTTTTTATTCCTTTTGATTTATCCCATTCATTTATTCTGATTTCAATTACAATTTAGTAAACGTGCCATTAAATGAAACAATTCCATCTTTTTCCAAAACAATATCATTTTTCTATTCTAATTATTTAAAGTTTAATTTATCTATTTAATAATTATCAAAAAAAAAAAAATTAATTAGACCCACAAAGTGTCTTATTAACAAATAAACCCTCTCTTTTCTTCTCTTATCAAATTTGCCCTTCCGTAGTAAAAATTCATATATAAGACATAATCTTCTTTAGAATTCTAATGGATTTACTAAATCAATTAATTGAGTCTATAATGCAATATTATTTCAAATAATGTGGGGACCATGAGCCTATGTAACCAAGCTCCTAATAAGCAGTTCTTGAAATTTATGAATAAATTTCTTAAACTTATTAATTCCACCTAACTCTATTATAGATTTAGAATTGCACTCTGATTACATAGAACACTCTATATAATAAATATAGATACACTATAAATTATCCAGTATTTCAATCTAAATAGTCATTGATTCTCTATAGACAGTTAACATCAAGTAGGAATAAATTTACCATTTTAACCTTCAGTGTATTTTATCCTTAAAATATTTGGCTATTTATAAATGATATTTCAGTAAACTAATATAATTACCGAAAATAAGAGCTCTTCCATTTATATTATTTTAGTCAAGCTCTAAGAAAATCACTGTTTCACTTCTAAATAGTTATAGAAGCTATAGATTCTATATTTATGATTAATGCTCCCACTCAATTACACTACCGAATTCCCAAGATATAAGTATGGGCTAATCTTACGGGTAAGTTGGTAACGAATAAGTCAAAAAAACCATATAGTATAATTAAGCTAGAGTCTAACCATCTCAGGATTAAGATCAATTTACCTAAGATCAACTAAGTCACATCGACTTAAAAAATATAATAGTAAGTTTATAATATATTTTTTATTGTCAATTTCAGTCTAGTCTGATGTATAGCCGATACATCTGATACAAATTTACTTTGCTAATACCTTGAAAAGGATATTGCACTTATACAAGTGTAATTAAAACACATCATTGATTATCACATCAGTATAAATTCAGTGCATTGATAAATCGTGGGACTAAATAATTTGAAGTATATAATCATAATTATTTTCTACTGTGTTGAAAACACCATAATCATGAGTAACAATTTGTTTAGGATTTAATAAAGTTTATATATTAAACATATAATCATGAAAGTAACATATGAACCAAGAAACATAAAATGATTTTTGATCTTTTATTAATTAGTAGATAAGATTATATTGAAATAAGTTTTATTTAAGGCATAAAATCCCAACAAAATCCCCTTATTCGAGTTACATTTTAAAAACCATAAGACTAAGGTCTTAAACACTCGAATAGGGTGATGAACATTAAATTGTTCGAATGAAATGATGAAGTGCACAAGGAGGAACTCAAATAAGGTATTGAGATGCACTTCATTCGAGTGTCACATAGAAGACAATAAGTGACTCAACAAATATAAGATTGAAGTACACGCTCGAATAGGGTGTTAAGTCTAACCCTAATCGAGTATGATATGAGGATTTGAAGGCCTTTATTTGAACAAGGTACCATGTTTAACCTTGTTTAAGTATAGGTTAGAAATCAAAACGAGAAGATCTTAAATAAGGCAGTTTGTTTCATCATGTTGGAGTATGAAATGATAAATCCTTATGGTTTTAAGTGAACTACTTGAACAACATGGCATGATTAACCTTGTTCGAGTAGAATAAAACTATGATGTGATCCTTAAACCCTAGTTACTCAAAGAGAGTATATGTTTAACCCTGGTCATGTAGTGCAAATGGGGTTTAGGTTTTAATGCTATTTGGTGATCCAATATAACTCAAGCTTTTACCAAGTCCCAAGATTCAAGAAAAGTATCATCATGAATCCTGGTGGGGCACAATCTAAGTGAAATTCGAACAAGGTAATGGGATACCTTGTTTGAGTATTTGATTAAGTTAAAGGGTTTGAAGGTGTTCAAGATAACTTCTAATAACAAATTGATGATTCACACGAACAGGGTAGAAGCTTTAACCTTGTTTGAGGATATAGGATCATTATGGTTTCAAACTTCATCAGAAAACTACAACATGTTTCCTAAGAAATAGAAGCTTCTAGAAAGATTACCAAAGATAACAAGCCTCGCAAGTAAAGGATATTTATAATTTGTTGTTATTTGAAATAATATTATAATACTTATTCATTGTAAATATATCACAATATTTAAAATGTGAATTTAAATTAGTTATTTGAATGTAAATATCTCCCTAAAAGGAGGGGATGTACTGTGTCATGCTATGTCTTATAAATAGCCTTGACCTAACAGTGTAAAGGGACTCTCGATGTAATCTCTCTCCAACTCCTTAAACACTAAGAAAGAGAAGGACTACTGACTATTTGTATTCACTCTAAAACGACGCTTGGAGAACATAACTTTGGCCGACTGTTCTTGAGCATTGTTAACCTCAAAATTTTACAAGATGTAATATCGAGGTTTTGTTAGGCAGAGTCGTCACAAGATAAGAGTTCATCCACTGATAAGGATTTTAGAGGGCTTATCACATTATTATAATCATTAGAAGTACTTTTAACACATATTGGTGAAAATGACAAGGATGGATAAGTTAGGTTATAAGGAAGAATTTGTTGGTAGAATAAGGAATTTTTAAATTTGGAAATAGATCTAATAGTAAACATGAAAGCTACATATCTCATTCGAAGATTTTTGAAACATCTTGAATCGTCCAATTATGAGTTTTATTGAACAAGTTATGGTCAAAATACTGACGGACTACACGGTAGGAAGAACCCTAGTGACCCAAGGCCTCAAGCTCACCCCTATCAACAACCCAAGGCATAGAGTTGCTCCCATAACAAACCCAAGGCCCCACAGGCTTGCTTAAGACCCTTGACATTCACCCTGGATCATTATTATTTCTAAAGAGAAAAGTGCATTCTTCTCAAGATATCTCATTACTGACAATGTGCTTATTGGTTTTGGATGTATTAATGCTCTTAAGAAAAAGAAGAAAAAAAAACAAGGGGATGGTTACCGTGCTCTTAAATTGGACATGTCTAAAGCCTATGATCATGTTGACTGGTGTTTTTTGGAATAAATTATGTTAAAGCTTGACTTTCATGGTGATTGGATTAGGAAAATTTTGGATTGCATTTCCTCTGTGGAGAATTTGGTGTTGTTAAATGGTGAGGTCATGGGATCTTTTACTCCACAACATGGACTTAGACAAGGTGATCCCATGTCCTCTTATCTCTTTTCAATTTGTGTTGAGGGCCTCTCGAGTTTGGTTAGAAGGGATTGTGAGAATAAATTGTTGTGTTGGCTTTCCCTGTAGTCGCAGTGGTCCAATTATTTCTCATCTCTTATTTGTTGATGATGCTTGTTCTTCTTCAAGGTTTTTGATGTGAGTTGTGTTAGATTCAAACAACTTTTGAGTTGGTATGGGGCGGCCTCGGGCCAATTGGTTAATTTTGACAAGTCTGTAGTTTCATTTAGCCCAAATGTTCTGAGTTTTGAGAAAGCCAAACTTGTGGATTTGTTGGGAGTTAAGGCAGTTGATTGTCACGAGAGTTACTTAGGCCTTCCTTATTTTATGGAGCATAGTAAGACTAGTTTGTTTGATGCCATTCATGATAGAATTTGGAAAAAGCTCAATAGGTGGAAGTTGAAACTTTTCACTATGTTAGGTCGTGAGGTTCTTATCATGTGAGTCATTTAGTCCATTCCAACATATACTATGAATCTCTTTAAGCTTTCAAAAGCTTTTATAAAAAAAAAAAAATTTATCGTATATGTGCTTATTTTTGGTGGGGTGGAAATAATGCTAAGAAAAAATGCATTGATGTACTTAGGAGAAACTTTGCTTGCATAAGGAGGATGGTGGCATAGAATTCTGGGACTTTTATTTGTTTAATCATGGTCTTCTAGCTGAACAAGCTTCTCATATTTACAATGTTCCTAACTCCTTGTGTAACGCCCTAAATAATTGAGCACGCTACCCAAAATACTTATGAAGCCCTAATCCCTTAACCGGGATTACTAATAAAATTAGCGCAGAATTTAAACTAATAGGAATGAAAATAAACCTGTAATACTTTAAACTTTATAAACTAAAAGTTACAGTAGTTAGGATCCAAAAAAAAAAACTATTTACAAAATATTATTACAAGTCCTTTTCTTTCAGCCGGCCTAAGCGGCAAAACAGAGTCTCAAAAACACAACACTGGTAGACCCCAACCCGCTTGGTCTGATATGGCCCGAACATGTACATTCTTCGTCCAGCTCCTGCAATCATGGCTGATCAACAACAGTCTTACCCTTTCCTGCACAGTAGAGCACTCGTGAGCCAAGCCCAGCAAGACAGTATAAAATATATTAATAATATGCTCATCATATAATATAAACAGTAATTCCATTCAAATCTGTCTGTGTGACACAGACCTGCATGTTGGGCTCACATGCCTGTTTATGTTTACGTGACGTAAACCTACGTGTTTCTATTTATGTCTACGTGGCGTAGACCTACGTGTTGCTCTCACACGTCTAAATACAATAAGGCCTTAGAATGGTTCATCTCGGTTATGGTTACCGAGTCTAACCCGATTATGCCTTGAACTCATAACCCTTAAATCTCAACATAATCATATACTTAGCATGGCATGGCATTTACTCAACTTATATCACTAGGGTAATAACCCTAGGCTATTAACCGCTCATATTAGGGTAATAACCCTAATCCCGGTTACAATTACTCACATATATCATATTCAACATGAGCACCACCGCGCATACTCTACGTGTAAACTACTGTCTTACCTGTTGTCTCGCAATAACAGAGATTCCAAACCCCTGGGTGCTCCTGATCAGGTGCCGGTAATCCTAGTCACACAATTCAAGATTTTACAAATATGGTTAATCCCTAATTCTAATTTCATAAAATATAACCATGACATTCAAAATACATATAATCATATAGATCTTGGAACGAGCTTTCCAACGATATAAAGAACATCCAAAACGGAGTCCCAAGTCAAAAGTTATGGCCAAAACAAAATCGGGAAAAGTGATGGCTCTCTGCTGGGTTTTTGGCCGCGGCAACCAAAAATCTGACCGCGGCCACTGGGTTCGAAAAACCCAGAATACCAGAATTTAAGGTCTAAAAATGCTCACTTTTCCATATATTCGAACCTTAATTAAACCATACCCAAAATTAACTTCTTACAGATAAAAATCATCACAACAGAGAGCAAATAACATCAACAACAACTCTCAAAATTCAAATTACACAATCTATTCTAAATCATGCATTTAACCAAGAAAACTCAAGCTCAAGAACTTGAGCTTCAACTCAACAATCCCCATATTTTCCAGCAACAAAATCAACAATAAACATGTACTTTCAACTTAGAAAATTCCCTGAAAACTCAGCCAAGAACACAACCATATAATCCACAATTAAATCAAGAAATCACACTCAAACTCTCTCAAGATCAATACTTACTCCTCTAACATGCAAATCAAACTCAAACAACTCAAAACATACTTTCTAACTTTCATTTCAGCAACAATCTCAAAATCAAAAAGTGGTAAGAAGAGCTACCTCAAATTTCAAGCCACAAACAAGCTTTAATTCTTCAAAAGCAAGCTTGAATCTCAAGCAATTCCTTCCAAAAATCAAAATTGGGGATAGGTTTAGAGAGATAGAGAGAGGGGTCGGGTGAGAGGGGAATAACACCAGAAAACTCATTCTCTTTTCCTTAAAATCATTCTTTTATTAAACATAAATTAAGGGTCTAAAAAGACCATTTTGTCCCTAGGGCCAAATAACATCCACTTAGGCATGCAAGGGAAAAAATGACATTTACACACCAATTCAAACCCAATTAAATTTCAGATTTCTCATTATCAAATAAAATGCCAATTAATTCAATTCAAATTGCATTTCGGGCTCGAACCCGGTTCGACCCGAAATACCCAGTTGTAACTATACCGCGCCTACCTGTCAGAACACACGTGAAAAGACAACACAGGCATACTATATAATAATATAGTTCTATTAAGCACGTAATTAAATTAATTTTATCATTTTACCCTTCTCGGGTCAAAATTACTAAAATGCCCCTGGCTCACCAACGGGGTCTTTACATAGCATAAATCATATAAATTTTCATATATTAAATTATATAATAATATAATTTCTCAATTATTCATAATCATCTAATTAGAGTGTCGCTAATCCACTTCTCAATTCTAGGGTATTACACCTTGGCTGGCTTTGTGTTAAAAGGCTTGTACTTAGGAAGAGGACCTTTGCCAAGATTAAGAAGTCCAAGAGAGGCTCCTTTGTGTGGAAGAATATTTTATGGGGCAAGAAATATTTTTATTTTGGGGCAGTTTTACGTGTTGGGAATGGGAAGGACATTGCTATTAATATATATAATTGGATCCTTATAGCATTGACCTTTGTCTTGACATCTCCCCATCGACTTGATCCTTCAAGCAAGGTCTCTTTGTTAAGGGATGTTTTGAGGGTGGGATAAAGACTTGATTTGATCTAGATTTATAGCCAGTGAAGCAGAGGCTACCCTTTCTATTCCTTTGTAATGACCATATACTTCGAATATGGATTAATAGACTATTCGCATTAATTAATTATTTTATGTGTTGTGAGATCTATTTTAAGAAATAGGTATTTGAATTATAATTTCTCAATTCCAAAAATTTTATTAAATTTTAGATGTATTATATATGATAAGCATGAAATTTAATATTTTTATGATTTATGCCCAGTAACGAGAAAAATGCGACAATTTGGCTGTTAAAGTCACATACATATGGTTTAGTACCGTTTGTTTAGCGGGTCAAGATAATTGAGCATTTAGAATGTCATGTTTATACGAGATAATAATTTTTTACTATTTTACCCTTAGATATTTATGTTACTTAAGAGGGAAGACAAGGGCATTTTAATCTTTTTTCCCAAAGTTAATTACTAAGTAAGATTAGTGGAATTTTTAGTACATCCCTTTAGTCTTTTATGGGCTGATTATAATGTTAGATAAAACAAAAAGAGATTAGGTTAATAATAGGACAATACTAAATTTAAGAACAAAAAATAAAACCCTCACGTTTTATCTTTCTCTCTCTCGATTTGGAATTCCAAAGAACAAACTACTATTTCAAACCTCTTGCATCCAATTCAAGCTTGTTTCCATCAAGGTTTTCTAAGGTTTTGTCAAGGAAAAATCAAAGGTAAACCTAGCTTCTTTTCTTTGTTTGATTTTTAAAGAAAATAGTTTGCTTTGAGTGTGCCATTTTTAGAACTACGTTTTGTCTGAGCTTAAGGGATTTTGAGGTTGTTTTCTGGGTCAAATTAGAATTGTTTGAGATGATTTTGATGATGTTTTGCTGGCCTTGTGGTGAGTTGAGCAAGTTGGAGTTCTTAGAACTCAAAGCTTGCTCAACAATGTCATCTATTAGTTCTGAGGCTAGATGTTATATTTTCTGGCTGGAATATGTTCTATATGTTGTAGGTGTTCTGGAGGTTTTGGGTTCAATTTGGGGTAGAATGAACTTGGAATTAGATTTTTTGTGTTTTTCTTTGTAGAAAAACGGTCGGTGAACCATTTCCTTAGGCAAAACCCTAAAAAATGGTCCACCATTTGGGGAGTCTGATTCACCAGATGGGGTGCTTTTAGGAACCCCGATTTTCATGTTTTCTTGATATTTAGGGTATTTTCAAGCTATTTATTGATAGGAAAATTTCTAGTTTTGAGTTTAAGTCCCCGAAAGTATGTAGAGTAACACTTACCAATTTTACATAAAAGTGACATAGGGTCTTCGTTCAACAAGTGATATTTCCACTCAGGTTTGAATCCAATAATGAGGTAACATTAGTATAAAGATATACATATATGCATGTAGTATACATGTTAGATTATATGGATTACAAACTATCAACATTAGTACAGTTGAGGTATGGGGTGTATGTGGTATTGTATGTTGTTAAGGGGTATGGCATAGCGTTAGCAACACTGGTACTTGAAGAGTACAGAGTGTACGTGGTATAACAATTAATTGTACTCATAGTGTGAACAAACCCTACCAACACTAGTATTAGAAAGATACTTAGTGCATGTGATATAAAGGATGTAATATCATCAAGAACATTCAAGACTCATTATATGCATTGTACGCGGGTCAAACTTGTAACTAGGTGTATAGACGCCTGGGTTATGAGACAAATTATATGACTATAAGTTTTATGCTTTTCAAATTGAGTATGTCAGCTCATAGATATGATTTCATGTGTAGGTAAAGACAAAGCAAATACTGAGCAACAACGAGTCTGGAGCTCATTAGTGATTGTACATATCGAGATGGTTAGGCTTAGAGGGTTTAGTTCTTTGGGACAACATAGGCTTATATTTTGTAGTCGCTAGGCGACACCTTTTTCTTATAATGTATTTTGAAATATTTAAAGTTTAAACACGAGATCCCATAAATTTTAAAATATAGAGTAATTTATGGTATAAATACTTATGTTTAACTCCCAATTGTAAATAAATATCTAAGTTTAATTTTTGGTAGTAATAGTATCTAAGTTATAATTCTAGAACTTCTGTAGGTACCTAGCTATTAAGTGGTTAAGTAAATTGCCATGTGGCAATTCCTGATTGGTCCAAGTCATTAAATTTTTATTTTTTTAAAAAAATAGGTTAAATATACCAAAAAGAAAATGACACGTGGATAATGACTTAACATTTAACAGTTAATACCTATAGAGTTCAAAAATATAATTTAGGTATTATTACCGCCAAAAATTAAATTTAGATAGTTATTTGCAACCGAGAGTTAAACTTAGATATTTATACCGCATATTACTCTAAAATATATGTTAATTTAAGTAAATTTAATTTAATTAAAAAATTTTAAATAAATCACATTTTTTTCATTAAAACCCTTTAACTAGCAAAGCTCGGTACAGTAATTTGGATAATACCATAGCGTCCCTAACAACTAGGGTGTTACATCCTTAGTCTTCAAACAATGTGTCAGATAAGATTATTTAGAACTTTGAGACTTCAGGATAGTTTTCTATTACGAGTGGTTGTTGGCTTGCACTTTGTAACTTGGCAGTGCATTGTGCTTCTCCGTCTAGAGGTTTGTTTGGTTGGGGGAAAAAGATTTGGTCTCTTAACCTCCCTCCAAAGGTTAGACTTTTTGCTTGGCAAGAATCCTACAATTGGATTCCTGCAAAATTAATTTGGCTCGTCATGGTCTCTTATATGATGGGTTAGATCCTTTGTGTGGGTTGGAAGAAGAAACTACTCATCATGCTCTTTGGGGTTGTAACTCTCTGCTTCATTGTAAGAAAATCTCTAAGTTTGTGTTGGGAAATCGTCTTATCCATTGTGTGGATTTTTTTTGACTTTATTCATAGATTTATTAGTCCCCTTTCAAAAGAGATGATTGAATTGGTCATGGTGATCATGTGAAGAATTTGGTACAAGCGTAATACAGTGGTCCATAACAATATTGATTTGTCTTTTGTTCTCACGATTCGTTGGGCATGTGACTTTCTTGGGATGTTTCACAACAGGCAATATTTGACGACAATTAATCCTCCTCCTCAGCCGACGATGGCTACCTGCTCTGGCTTGTCGGAGTTGTGGCACCTCTCTCCTCAAGTAGCTCCCAAATGGACCACCCCTTCTTAGTTGTCTCAAAGTTAACATAGACACAACTATTAACACTACAGACAATTGTATTGGCTTGGGCAAGGTAATTAGAGACGAGTTGGGAGTTGTTCGTGCTTCGACAAGTTGGCGTTTGAATGGTTATTTTGTGCCTGAGGTAGTTGAAGCATTGGCTATTAGAAATGATTTGTCCCAATATCTTTCTTTTGGGTACGGAAATATCATTATTGAGTCTGATTGTTTGAATGATATCCTTAAAATTAAAATAATGTCTCTATTATTATCTCTTTGGGTCTAGTGTTGGATGACATTATTGGTCTTTGTAATAGGCACAAAGTTGTTAGTATTGTTCATTGTAATAGGTCTTGTAATGGTATTGTTCATACTTTGGCCAAACTTGCTTTGACAAGTACTAGTATGATTTGGTGGCCAAAGAGTCCTATTTGTATTTAGGATCTGTTGATAGCGGATAGTGTCTTTGAATAAATTCTCGCCTCCACCATTTTAGAGTACTTATTATTCTTGATGTTTAGTGGTTGAGATTTTTTTTCTAAAAAAATACATTATATTTAGTAAAATTAAATATAATCGCGAATATTTATAATAAGAAAAAAAAAGTCTTCCATATTTTCTTTGCTTAACAATTATATATATATATATATATATATATATTTGAAAAAGAACAATTATATATTTTACTTTGAAGATTTTTTAACATGAGTATTAAACTTTAATAATTACATATTTCATTTTATAATAAAAGTACTTTTACGATGCACTCTAAAAAAAAAAGGGTGCACCAATGCATTCTATATTATTTTAGTATAGGAAAAAAAAATTTAATCCAATTATTTTTTATGATTGTGCATATTATTTAAAATATTTTTTTAAATTTAAGAAATTTAAAATAATTTATAAAATAAAAAACAATGTTCAAATATTATATTTCACATGCATATAAAAGAAAAGTCACATGTACAACAATAATTTTAACCCTATCAAATTTTTTAAAGTTTAGCAGAATATCTTAAATAACTACAACATACATGACCATAAAAAAATTGGATTAAAAAAATTCTCTTAGATGCTGAAATTGATAGGGAGTGCACTAAAAAAGAGTGCGCCATAAAATTTGCGTTATTTTTTTATCATCTATTTATACTTTTGGAAAATTTTATAGTGCACCCCCTAAAGTGGTTTAGCGATGCACTCCTATTTATTTTCACATCTAAAAAAAAAAATAGCCCAATTCTTTTCATGACCGTGTATGTTGTAGCTATTTAAGACGTCCTGTAAAATTTTGAGAAATTCGAAAAAAATTTAACATGCCGAAAAACAAGGTTCAAATAGTCTATGTCACACGTGACTCTTTTATTTCATACACGTGTGAAATAGTGTTTAAACATTATTTTTTATATTATAAATTATTTCTAATTTCTCAAAATTTTATAAAATGTCTTTGATAACTATAGTGTACACAACTATAAAAAAAAATTAGACTAATTTTTTTATTGGATATCGAAACAGGATGCATCAGTCCACTCTACTTTAGGGGGTGCATTAGAAGCACTCGAAATCTACAATGCACCCCCCAAAAAAAGGTGCACCAATGCATCTCTTATTGTTCCGGCATCTAGAAATTTTTTTTGAGAGATTCAGAATAATTTACAATATAGAGTGCTCAATCATTCTATTCTACAAGTATAAAATAAAAGAATCGCGCGTTTAAACTCTACTTTTTGGCATGTTAAACTTTTCCAAAATTTTAGTGAATATCTTGTATAACTACAACATACACAATTATTCAAAAAATTACACTAAAAAATAAAAATTATCCAACATATTTAAATATGCATTGGTGAATCTTAGATTTTCTAAAAATATATATTATTCGAAAATTCTACACTGATCCTTATTTATTTTGGTATTCAATTTTTTTTTATTTAATGTTTTTTTATACTCGTATATATTATAGTTACTTAAAATATTCTGTAAAATTTTAAAAAATTTAACACGCGAAAATATAGTTTAAACTGTTTGTTGCATGCGTAAGCATAACTCTTTTATTTTATACGCATATAAAATATACTATTTCGACATTAATTTTTATATTGTAAATTAATTTGAATTTCAAAAAATTTTACAAAATCTCTTAAATATTAAAAAAAAAAAAAAATAGACTAAGATACCAAAATGATGGTGGCAGGGTGGATGGTAGAAGGAGCTATATTATCTATTAAACTGAAAGTGTTTTCATTCTCTTTATCCTTCCAACTCTAACTTCCGTTCTTCAATCTCTCCTCTATCGGCCTTCTGGCTTTCTTCGGTTAACTCACTAAGCTGTACCCTAGAAATATTATCAACCTCCTTCACTACTGGTCGGAGATCGGAGATCGGAGAGTAGGAATTCCGTTTCAATCATTGCATGGATAAACAATTACTTCACTCACAGTCACAACAGGTACTCTACTTACGGCTTTGAGGCTGCTAATGAGGATTAAATACAAAGAGACGATGCAAACTTTGTCTGGTTTTTTGAGTTTTCTCAAGTGATTCTCTTTGTTTTGTTGTATATAGTTGTTCTACTTTGCCATTCTACAGGGTTATGGCTTAGCTATTATCCAATTCTCTTTCTTTTTTTCTTCTTCTTTTTATATTAGAGAGCTTTGTCATAATTAGTTATAATGTCTGGTTCTAAGATTTAGAAATTGTGTATATTATTACCATTTCAAACGTTATAGTATGAATGTGTTAATAATCTTAGGAAATGGTCCGAATTTTTGTTCTCACATCTTTTCCATTTGAAGCGTAAGAGAAGGGCCAAAAAAACTTTCATAATTTTCTGATTTCGGTTCAATAAAAAAAAATTCTGTTTCTTTCATGTGAATCCCATTTCTATGGTATTTGTTCCTACATATATTTTATTTCAGATTTCAGCACTGCATTTAAGTTTGGGATAATTCTATATGTTTGTGTTGATAAAGTTTTTGGTGACATTGAGAAACTTCTCTCTAAATAAAATCTAATTTATGGTGTTTCTAAGCAATTTGAATTGTAATTATTTTAACTACTCACAGTGACAAATGAGTTACCTGCAACAATGTTGTGTTGTTGATTGTAGAGATAACTTGTAGATGTTTCAAATTTTATCCAGTATTTTAATAGGAGAAGCAAAATAGGCAATGCTTCATTGAATAGTTACCAATTAATAACCTGTAGAAGGTTTGACCAAAATGAACAATTATGGTTATTCATTTGCATATCTTCTTCAGCATTGTTATTAGTATTTCACATGTTTATGTGAAAACTAGCAGAATTTTAAAAATATTCTGTTAAGCCACAAGAATTTTGTTACATAGGCATTTATTATACAGGTAACTGATAATATGTTTTTAATCAATGAGTCTATTTACCTTGTGTTAGTACTTTTAAGGATTAATTTCTATACAGTGATGCTCTAATGTTAAGCATAGTTTCTTTCCATTAACTTGAAATAAATATTTTTCTTGATCCTAGTTGTAGTAGTTCTAATGATTGATCAACTATTTGCTGATTTTGAATTGATTATTCTCTTTGAAGGACTCTTTTGTTCCTCCTGAATAGTAGTTTTAGGCATTTGATGAGTTCGTTGAATCTGTAGAAACAAGATTGGCCGAACTGGGCCTAAATTAGAGGTGCAGTGCAGTTGTATCCTTGGTAGATCTGATTATTCCTTATCAAGGACACCAATAAGTGGAAAAGAAGACGTACAGAGCTGAAGTTAGTGTAGCAGGTCTTCTTTCTTCAACTTATTGCTCATGTAATATGTCATTTAGTTGCCACTTGCCGTGCACACTTTTTTGTAGGTCAAATCTTGGCTCTTACCTTTTCTAGTTTGTGGAAAGAAAAAAGATAACTTTGGTTTAATAATTTGTCAGCTAAAAGACTAATATCAATCTTTTAGACATTGATGGTAACATTCATTTCTTTCCTGAAATCTATGTTTTGAAATAGGGCTTATTTCAGAATACTTGTATCAATTTATTGCATTATACCTAGGCTTGGAAGTTCTCTGCATATCATGAAATGCAAGCACCCTTTTTATAAGACCTTTTATGTCAAAAACCCTCTGCTCAAAGTCCATTTCCAATTAGGACTGGTACTTTTTGAGAAATATGTACATTCTAGTACAAGTGGATTGTGAAAGGTTCTCAAATTTTGTCTCTTTTTGCCTTTAATTTTCCCCTCATTGTTGGAATTTTCTTTGATCTTGTGGGGTGGTAGGCTTGTAATAAAAGGGGAGTATTTATATGCTATGTATGCTAATGCTCAACCTCAATGTTATGAAATGGTTGTATCTTTATATGCATGCAAAATTGTGATGATGTTTCTTAATGCATGGATTGGTAATAAGATCATTGTGTACGGTAAATAAAATATTTCTAATCAACTCAGACAAGGACAGTACTGTCACTGTGAATGTTTTATGATTGATTTTAAGTAAAAGCTTCTCCTCCGCTCATCCAACATGTCTATATCTATATCTATATATATATATATATTTGAAATTAAATGACGATTAATTTTTCTGTGTTAATGAAATGTTTCATCTGCATACCTGGTATACATGTATGGTTCTCTATTTTCAATCTCTGAAATTGTGTTTCACCTTGAATGGCAGATCATTTCTTGCTGTCTCAAATGACTTTCACCCATCTCTCTCTCTCTCTCTCTCTCTCTCTCTCTCTCTCTCTCTCTCTCTCTCTCTCTCTCTCTCTCTCTCTCTCTCTCTCTCTCTCTCTCTCTCTCTCTCTCTCTCTCTCTCTCACTCTCTCTCTCTCTCTCTCTCTCTCTCTCTCTCTCTCTCTCTCTCTCTCTCTCTCTCTCCCCCCATTATGTTCCTTGGAAAAAGGAAAACACGTGTATTGTTCATTAAACTTTTTTTTTCACATTTACGCAGGTGATAATTTTCAGTGAAGTCTTTTGACCATAGTGGTAATGCTGTCAAAATTGTAAGCACTTAAAAGCTTTAATTAATCCTTACCTAAGTATCCCTGCCATGGCTTTCTCAACCCTCTCCACTTTTTCGGCCAATTGTCTACCTCCTCTTCACGCCACAGCTCTCTTCAGGTTCTTGCTTTCTTCTTTTTATTTTTGAGTTTTTTAGATTTATTTACTCATTTATTTTATCTGGCCATTTCGTCGAACAGTTTGTGTTTTCCCTTTATATTTCCTATTTATCGTTTCGTTTGGCAGTCCTCTCAATTTGGGTTAGTTTCATTTTTCGTGTGTTTCTTAACAGGTCTAATGCTACGGAGAATCTCGCCATTGAAGGGAGAAAGTTGAGCTTCTCCATCTCGACCAAACAAGGTCAAACTGTGCCAATTCTTAAGGATTGTTCACTTACCATTCCTGTGGGACAATTTTGGATGCTTCTTGGTCCCAATGGTTGTGGAAAATCGACCCTTCTAAAGGTACATTACAAATCCTAAAAGAATGTTCTTTTTAGTTCCTAACTATGATGACGATTTCTGGATTCTCAGAGCTTGTTGAATTCATAGATACAATTTCACGTAACACATAGGATGTTTAGGTGTTTTTGAGTATTTGATTTGAGCTGTTTACTCTACCACTAAATGTGCAGATTTTGGCTGGTCTTTTGAGTCCAACAAAAGGAGCTGTCTTTGTGGAAAGGCCTAAGAGTTATGTTTTCCAAAACCCCGATCACCAGGTATTTGCTATATACTCAAGTCTATGTTTCATTATTCCGTGACCTTGGGTACAATATCTTCATTAAAAATTTAATCCTATTTAGTCCATATCCCAATGAAACTACATACAAAACTTGATGTCATTGGCTTTAGGCAACTTTGCACAAGGATTGGTGGCAGAAAGTGCATTATTCATATTTTGATTTTGTTCAGAAAACATGTGGGCCATTTGGAATGATAATACACAACTAAAATTATTGGACTATGCAAGTAGCAAGAAAGAATTATAAATTAATGTGCATCATATGATGCAAAAAAGGCGACCATTTATTTGCTTGTCCCCGGGTTGGTGTGTTTGTTGTAAGAAAAGTAGTGAAGAAGTGATGCATTTGTTTTTGGGGTGTTGTCTTGCGCAAAGACTTTGGATAAAGTTGCTCAACACATTAGGAAAAATTAATGTGCATCCTATGATGCAAAAAAGGCGACCATTTATTTGCTTGTCCCCGGGTTGGTGTGTTTGTTGTAAGAAAAGTAGTGAGGAAGTGATGCATTTGTTTTTGGGGTGTTGTCTTGCGCAAAGACTTTGGATAAAGTTGCCGAACGCCTTTGAGATCCAATGGGTAATTCCCGGATCAGTCCCTCTAATGATGGTGAGCAAGGTGGGGGGTAGTAAGGGTAGATCATGCCTATGGAGGACAGCTGTTCTAGCAATCATTTGGGTTATTTGGCTTGAAAGGAATAACAGAATTTTTGAAGGAATTGAAGCTTCAGCTGAAGACTCATGGGTAAAAGTCAGATTCTGAACAGCTGTTTGGGTTTACAAAACTAAGAGTTTTGAGCAGTTTTCGTTCTTAGATTTGAATAGAGATTGGAGACTGTTGTGCAATGTTGTTTAATAGGTCCTGATGTGTCTTATGAATTGTTGGACTGATTTTATTTTAAATATTTTATGATATAGCACTTGTAATCATGGTATTCCTCCGCCACGAGTGAGGTTATCTATATATAACGGGGGAGGGGTCAGTCTTAGACAAAGGCCTCTTTCTCTTTTTCACAAAAAAAAAAGAAAGAATTATAAATAATTGATAGCGTGCTTTTGCAGAGAAATATGTTGCCTCTTAGTTCATTTAGATTGGGGTTGCTGTTTGATTACATGATTAATGTTTTATTGTAATTGAATTGTGTTTTTGATAAGTTATTTTCTTGATAAATTTATTTATTATTTATTGCTTCAGTAAAATTAAAGTACCAAAACATGACATTTTTGGATACTATTGTGGTAAGATAACTGGAATAAATGCTTGATTTCATGATGGCAGTATAACCTTACTGCAGGTTGTGATGCCTACAGTGGAAGCAGATGTTGCATTTGGCCTTGGAAAGTTCAACCTTACCAGTGATGAAGTCAAACTTAGGGTGTCAAAAGCTTTGGATGCTGTTGGCATGCTAAGCTACCAACAGGTAAATTACGCAATTTCACAAATCTTAAGTAACTGTAGCATGAAATTTATTTATTTAGTTCATTGCAAATCTCAGCGGTCAGTTCAAACTCTTAGCGGTGGTCAGAAGCAAAGGGTTGCTATTGCTGGTGCTTTAGCTGAAGCATGTAAAGTTCTCTTGTTGGATGAGCTTACAACATTTTTGGATGAAACTGATCAGGTATAAATCTATGTTGAATATAGTGTCATGGCCTGTTATAATATGTCCATGTTCTGGTCTTAGTTAACAGGTAGCTCAGTTTAGTGCTCTCTCCATACATGGTCTTAATCTTCATATATGACCAAATCCTTTTACGTGTGTTATTTATTATTTTTTATGACACCAGCTTGGGGTAATCAAAGCAGTAAGGAACTCTTTAGATAGTTCTGAAGAGGTTACAGCATTATGGGTGACACATCGCTTGGAGGAGCTTGAGTATGCAGATGGTGCAGTCTATATGGAAGATGGGAGAGTTGTCAAGCATGGAGATGCAAAAACCATTTTGGAATTCATTAAAGGCAGGCAATCAGCATATATCAAACAAATCAATTCTTGATTAAAATTTTGGCCCTCCTGCTATTTAAAGTCACTGTTTTCTGGTAAATATTTATAGACATTTTACCATAGTTTTGTGAATAACTATAGATTCTCTACAGTTCTGGTTGGTTTCCTGCTTTTCTTTCCCTAGGTCATGTTTTTCGAATCACCTGGGACAGGTGTACCTTAGCGTAACTAGCTTTAATGCGACTGTGTTGATCATAGATCAGCTTTCATTGTAGAGTTAAAAATCAGGGAAAAGACTGAAATTCAACCCTTGTTTTTCATGTCCTCTAGTTAAACCAAGTCCCTCAAGCTACCAACAAAAGCATGACTTAGTTGAGTTACTTGAAGAGCTGAGCAACTGGTTGGATTCCATTTGTAATCAAACAATGCTGAATCTTTGGTCATGTTGATTAGAGTTTTCAGCTGTTATGAATAAAACAAACAAAAATTAATATGAAACTGGGATCTGACATGTTGTTGAAGTCTGACAGCATCATATGGTTGACACAATTTCCAGTTTTGACTTTCTTCAGTTTCGTTCTATATGGTTATGGAGTTGGACCACATGCAGCCTACATTGTTTACATTTCCACTATGCTATTTTCAATGGAAAAATTGCCAACTTTTTAGTCATTTTTTGTATAATGTTTTTGATAATTGGGTTCTGCTTTGGTAAATTTGTTTTGTCTATCTAAATAACATGTTAGTGGGTGTTTGGTAAGAATTATTCCTGACATTTTTCTTTCTTACAAAGTGATGGTTTGCCCACTTAGATGAAACTTTTAGGTCCAAAAGCACTGCAATATGCATTATGATTCACATTTGTATTGACTAGTGGATACGATTTATCACATCCCGCCAAAAAAGGCATCAAAAATTGTTATTATAACACATTGTGACACGTAGATAAAACAATTAACAAGTAAACCTCTGTCCCTTTCAACCTCAGAAGATAGTACCCAATGAATACAACGGGTTTCTTTTTTTTTTTCGAGTACATAGTTTGTTCGACACAAGTTGGGTTAATGGGTTCTTCTCCCCCATTTAAATACGTACAAGCAAACAAAAAAGCCAAGTGAGTGGTTACCTTCCTTAACTTTTGGATTTGTCAAAACCTTTATATTATTATTCACTATGATTTTGGAAGGTAGTCCTCAAAGACGGCATTCTCCTTTTGCTTCATATCTAATCTAATCTGAATAATAAATAAAACAACAATTGTACTAGGCAGTTTCATCAAAATTAATTGTTATTGGGATAAATTTTTCCACTCGAGAAGGACTTCGATAAAGAGAATTCGCGGTATGGAAAATATCTTGCAATATTATGTATATTAAGACTCACAGTATCGAAAGAATTTCATAATATTAGCTAAAAGAAATCTCGTTGTATTAAGAAAGACACCTTGGGCTTGCATATTTAATGAAGCTACAGTATCAACAGAAAAAAAAAGCTTAAACACATCAATTAACGGGAATAAACTGGTTAAGTATATTATTATAAATATTTATTTTACCGTAACCGCTATCTACTATATATAACTATAAGCTTTCCCTCCATTAAAAAAAAAAACATAAATAGCTTTATGTACTTTCTATTTTGAGTAATTAGTATAGAGTATAATGATAAAAGATACATTATTCTTTTTTATTTTTATTTTTATAAGATATACTTGTATTTAAAAGTAATAAAACTATAATTTATACTTGATAATTGGTAAATAATTCTGCCAAGTATAATGAGGGAATGATTTAATAAGTAATAATGCTTTTCTTATCTTCTTTACAAAATCAAAGTAGTTAATTTCTTAAAAGAAAATAAATCACACAATTTATTCAATTTTTTAAATATGATGAAAATACTCTTAAATAATTTAGATATAATCGAATAAAAAAAATAAGAGGAGTGCTACTGTCAATTTCCTGTTACAATCTCTTAGTCAACCTCCATGCCCGAAAACATATGTCGGAATATTTTTTTTTCAATTTTTTTTTCACGACAGTGTTCGTTATGCTTACAACATCATCTCTGTAAATTTTTGAAAATTTTCGAATAGCTTACATTACCGAAAATATGTTTTAAGTTTTTTGAACACACGTGGTAAACTGAAATATCAAGAACTCTGTTTTCGGTATCATAAACTATTTGGAATTTTTAAAAAATTTATAGGGATGATATTGTAGCTATAACGAATACCGCTATAAAAAAATTTGAAAAAAAAAAAATTTCAACATGTAATTTTGAACGTGAAGATTGACTAAAAAGTTGTAATAAGAGGCTGTAATTAGTTCTCCTCAATAATGACAAACTAACCAAATAAAAGGGAAAAAAAACTAACAAAAATTGCATTCTTAATTTAGGGAAAAAAATTCCACTCCTAATTTCATAATTTTTGTACGGTTAGAAAAAGTTAATTAGTATTCACCAACTTAATTGAGATAATTTAATAAACAACTTTATAGGATCAAAAATGAAAATTATACATTATATATATTTAATAATTATTGAGCTTTTAAGCAAAAAAAAAAAAAAATAGTGTTATGTTTTATTATCAACTACAAATAAATCAATCTCTAATTTTTAATGGAGATTGTTCATTGAAGTGATCTTGTCACATATACAATGTAGTCTAATTTTTAAGACTAATTTTATGTGAGGTGTTGTTTAATATAGACAATAACTACATGATATTTTTTTATTATTCTTTTTATTAAGAACAAGTTATTTTTTACCTAAAAAATTATTAATTTAATATAATGTGGGACCATGTGGACAACTTTAAAAGTTGTCTACCAAATATATTTTTATTAAGAAATGTGATAAATTTTATGTGAATGAGAGAGAAAATAAAAAATAAATAATATTTTAGCATGATGTGTGTAATTTCACAACTATAAATGTTGCCCTTATTGGATATGATTGGCAATGGGATTGCTCATTGAAGTGGTCTTACCAGATCTGCAATATGATTTAATTTTCAAAACTATTTTTATGTAAAGTGTTGCTCAATATAGATAATAGCCACATGATGTTTTTTTAATTTTTTTTATTAGAAAAAAGTTATATTTTACTTCAAAAGTTATTAATTTAATGTGACGTGGGAATATGACAGACAATTTTTAAAGTTGTCAAATATTAAAGTATATTTTTAAGAAAAGATGACAAATGTTATGTAGATGAAAGAGAAAATAAAAAAAAATATATTATTTTAAAATGATGTGTATATTTTGACAACTATAAATATGGTTCTCAGTGAATATGCTTAATCCAAAATGTTATTGATAAGTTGCATAAAATAATGAATGATTATTATTGTTTTTCAAAAAAAATGATTTAGTTATTTTTTTGTATTTTCAATTATTGATATATTTCTTATATTCAATTTTTAATTAAGAAATAACATAAATTAATGTAAATTTTTGAATAATTTAAATTAGAGAATAAATTTTAAATAAATATGTCATTAACTATTACAACTAATTTTAAATAAATATGTGATTAACTATTACAACTAATTTTATTTCGATTTATTCTAAAATAAGGCAGTATATGTTATATATTTACTATATACTTACTTTTCAACGGATATTACCCATTGATGATGGTTACTAAATAAATTTAACTATAAATATTAATTTTTAAAATATTAAATTATTAGATTTTGATCTAAAGACGAATAATAAAAGATAAATTTTAATATTTATGCTTAGTTTAGCTACATAATTAAAAAAAATAAAAAAATATCTCTTTTTACACTATATCAAAAATGTGTTTAGATACAAAATATTAAATCAAACTTATTTTTTTTTTATCTTTCTTTTGTCGAAAAACTTTTTTTCTTAATTTTTTTTCCAACCTATAGAACAACTCCAATTCCTATAATGTGAAAATAAGAGATCAAACTGATTAGATAGAAAAATTAAGCTCAAAAACTAACATTAATCCATTCATGAGTAATACCCATTAAGAGTGCACCCATACATTATTATATATAAAAAAAATGATGTAAATGTCAAAAATATATAATTTTTTTTGGTGTATTTTCAAAAGCATGTATAACTATATATAAAAAGTTCACTTAAAAAAATAAATTAAAAAAAAATACTATTTTAAATTTAGTATTTTATAAAAATTATTAATATGATTTTTTTTTTAGTAAAATGACACAAAATATTTTATTTATCTAATTATTAAAACTATTTATTTTGTTACATGATAAACTTTATATTTCTTAAATAAAATAATACATTGAGTTTAATTTTTATTATTTTTTTAATATAATTAATTTAGAATTAACTTTTAGTATGAACAAATATAAAAAATATAACTAATTTTTTTCATAATACATATAATTAGTTTTATTTTAATGAAAATTAAATTTAAAGTATTAATTTGTACCTTTTAGAAAATATAAGGCCATTTTTTTTTTAAAAAAAGGAATTATTTCATAAATACATAAAAATAATAAAAAAATTACAAAAATACGGTTTTACAGAATTTTAAATATTTTTGCGGTTTTTTTAGATTTTATTTACAGAAAATACAGTCTTTTTATGCTGTACTCTTATTAATTTGTTGTTGATTTTTTGTTATCTATATATTATTTTTTGTGGTTGTTTTGATATTATTTAGATATTATTTTCTTGTTACTTTTATGTAATTTTCTTGTTATTTTCGTGTTGTTTCTATAAAAAATTATAAAAATGTAAAAGAAAATTATTTAAGCGTAAAAAATTATTTTTTTTACAAAAATTAATAATTATCCAAAAAAAAATATTAAATTTAAATTATTATTTAATAAAATGAAGTCAGGTACATTTACAAAATAGAAAATCAAAATGGTATTTGGCTTTTGAAAAAATAAAATAAAACATAAAAATAAAAATTGGAATGAAGACATGGAGTGCTCCCACTGGACAACGGCGAATTAATTTTTGAACATTGAAAATTGAAATATACGAAACATAGTAATAACAACAACATTACACGACGACCCAGGTACTTCCACCCTTTTTCTCCTCAGCTTTTCTTCTCAATTTCATTCTTTCTCTCTTTTTCTTGCTCAAATCAGAAAGAGTTGTGCTTTATTTTATACATATTTTTTCCTCCTTTTTCTGTACCCTTTTCATGAATTTTCCAATTCTTAGGTCCTCTCTGCTCTAACCATTTTTGTGGGTCTTCTTTGATCGATGAGAGGGTGTTGAAGTTTTGGAGAATATTTCAAGGTAATTACTATTCTTTTCGTTTAATTCAGAATTCAAGGCTCTGAAACTGTTCTTTTGATCAAGAGTATCAAATGGGTGTCTTCTTGTCTTACATATTAAACAATTTTTTTTTTTTTTTCCCAAAGTTGACATTTTTAGTTTTGGGTTCAATTATTTTTATTTATTTATTTTTACTAAGTTGGCATCTTTAGTTTTTGGCTTCAATTATGTTTTTGTATGCTAGCCCTCTATTCGCATACATCTTCATTAAAATTGCTTCTTGTATTTGGGAATAAGTGAATTCTCCTTTAATTCTGTTTTCTTATGTTAGTCTTACAAACTTGTCACATAACTCTCTTGAAGTTGAAATAATCTACTCACATTTAGGATGACCATCTTCATTTTAGATCATGATAGAAACTCTTAAGACTAAGAAGGAAATGAAGTTATTTCCTAGACATTCTTCATTTGGAAGTAGTTTAAGTTTCACTAACTGGGTTTTTTCAAATTCAAGTTAATGAGTATCTTTATAAATATAAATATAATATAAATATTGCTAATTTTCAATCCACGTATTAATTATATGTTTTTAACCATTGGGTCTGTTTACATGGTGTTAATACTTTGAAAGATTAATTTCTATACAATGATGCTCTAATTTTAAGCGTAGGTTCTTTCTATGCACTTGCAATAAAATATATATTTTTTTTATCCTAGTTGTAGTAGTTCTAATGATTGATCAACTGTTTGCTTGCTGATTTTGAATTTATAATTCTCTTTGAAGGACCCTTTTGTTCATCCTGATTTGTAGTAGTTTTAGGCATTTGATGAGTTCATTGATTCTGCAGAAACTAGATTGGCCGAACTGGGCCTAAATTAGAGGCGCAGTTGTATCCTCGTTAGATCTGATTATTACCTCATCAAGGACACCGGTAAAAGGAAAAGAAGACGTACAGAGCTGAAGTTAGTTTAGCAGGTCTGTTTCTTCAACTTATTGCTCATGTTTTTAGTTCCCACTTGCCATGTATTCTTTTCTTGGTCAAATTTCTCTAGTTGACACTTGCGTTTTCTAGTTTGTGGAAAGAAAAAACGACTAACTTTGGTTTATTGATTTGTTAGCCAAAGGACTTATATCAATCTTTTAGACATTGATGGTAACATTCAAATGAAAATGCTCATTTCTTTCCTGAAATATATATTTTGAAATAAGGCCTATCTCGGAATACATGTATCACTTTATTGCATTATGCCTAGGTTTGGAAGTTCTCCGATATATCATGAAAAGCAAGCACCCTTTTTATAAGACCTTTTATGTCAAAAACCCTCAGCTTCAAAGCACACGTCCAATTAGGCTTGGTACATTTTAAGAAATATGTACATTCTAGCAGTAGTATAATAATAGAGGAGAATAGAGTGAACAACAATTAAGCAATTGATATATTGAGATTAAAATAATAGAGTAAACAAGGTTGTTGGGTATTCGGGAGACCCAACACTCCCCTAAGCTAATGCTTACTTTAACCAAGTAATTCTCTACCCCAAATCCTTTCTAATACTCTCTTATATATATACTAACTCGATACCCCATTACAATGACCCATGTACCTCTTTTATTTATTCTAAGGCCTATCAATACCAGCCGCCCGAAATTCACCTTGTCCTCAAGGTGAAGAAGATCAACTTCAATTGTAGCCCCAAACTTTGCTCGTCCTTTGTCAAAGAACCAAGCCAACAAATGCAAGTTGTTTAAGCTGTGAGAGAAACGCCACCATACAACTCGCTCTAAAAACCGTTGAGCAAAGTCATATTCCCTCCTTTGGTAGGATGAACATGTGACTGTTGAAATATGGCAGCAAGGAGCCAAGGACAGAAGGCTTCAAATTGGTATGCCGGTGTGCGCGCAACCAAGGGGTGACTCTGAGCTGCATTACCAAACTTGAACAATGAGAAGGTTGAGTACCAACTACATACAATAGGATCATTCCAATGTCAAAAATAGAGCTGATGAGCTGCCACACTCGTCCTTTGTCTACAAACCAATTACGTGATAGAGTACTTAGCTTTCGTGAGACTAAACTTTTGAATTTATCTTGATCAAGAAAATAAAGTTGGACCCACGACTTGTCCACACTGTTCAGTGATAGGGTACCCATTACCAATAATTTATTCTTAGTGATAAATTCCAAAAGGGTTGCAGACAGTTGTGTTCCATCGTTTTTGAAACTATGCGGTTCATCGACAACTTAATCTTTCATATTTTCATATATCGTCAATAATTTTTTTAAATGTTTGATGATGTCAACTCTTTTGTTCATAATATTCATCTTAGGCAGCCATTTTCTAAATTCTTTTGCCCAGTTTGACAATATGAAGTATGGTACAACAAGAAGAAATAGTGGCCCATGGATTTGTTGATTATTCTGTTTTAACCCCAACATGAAAAGAACATTTGTTCCCCTTTGCCAACTGTTAACAATAAAATTCAGACTCTCAAGCTAATAACTACAAAGCATACCTCCCTTCAACCTTTCTGACTGCTGATCAAGCTTCAGTAAATTTGTTTTGTTCCTTGTGTGCTTGGACTCTACCAATTTCCATTGTAGAGAAATTATTGCCTCATATTTCTCTCTCAAAGAAAATTCTGATTGGTGGAGAAGACAGAGTACTTTTCGCTGTTCCCTCTTACCCTCTCAACGGCGTTGACCATCCCTTGCCTTCCTTTGCGCCGCTTCTTAGGAAGATCTAGAAGTTGCAGTTCTGTTGCCGATCGTCCATTGTGTATGAAGCTTCTGAGATGGAGAGGTGGTTTGTCAAAATTCAAACATATAGAACGTTGGGCTTCCACTATTTACCCTGGATCCCAAATAATTGCCCAATTACACTTAAGGATAATTGGCTATTTTCTTTATTTAATGGAGGTGCACCAAGTATACCTCAGGCCCAAATTGGAGTAAGTGAAGTATCAAAAGTGTCCAGACTTGAATCCCACACAGCAAGAAAAACCCTAGCCGAAGCATGTGAAAGAAGCCCTTCTTACGTCTCCTTCTTCTCTGACATCACCTTCATCTGCTGGTCCTTTTTTGGCGCCATCTCCTGTGACTCTTTCTTCTCTGTCGATGCAAAGCTTTATTGCTAGAATGGGTCGTCGACTTCCTGATTTATTCTCTGTTGTTTTTTCAGAGAGCATCTCGGATTAGGAACTGTGTTTCGGCGCTATAACTTCCACCATTTCCGTTGGAGACTCAAGAAGATCAACAGGTCGTTCACTGTCATTCTATATCTCTTCTTTATCCCCCTTGCCAATTTGATGATGTGACCTCAGTTGTCCTTCAACTAAGAACGCTTTGGTGATGACATCGGTAAGTGTCCTAGGCTTATATTCATGCACCTTCCTCTACACCTTCGTCGGAAGATTGCAACAAACATATAATAACTGTTAGAGTATTAGCTGTATATTAGGTGTAAAAGAATTAGGGTAACTTGTATTTAGTAGTTTCCTATTTTGTTGGTAGTTTCCTATTTCCTAGTCTCCTAGCTTTGTATATAAATATGTACTATTCTATGAAATACATACACAATTCGATTCACTATTTTCTACATGGTATCAGAGCATTGTGATTCGAAATTCAAAATTAGGGTTCATAATAAAAAAAAAAAAAAAAATTGTGGTTTGAGCTAGGTTGTTTTTTCGAAAATCCTATTCGGAGTGAACATTGTTTCTCACCGCCCACATGGGAGGACCGGCCCGCCCGCCGATCTACGAACCCCGAAGTTCGGTCGGCCGATTCCTCGCGCGTGGGGCTCACGCGCCGCCCGAAGCTTCGCGCGTGGGGCTCACGCGCCGCGCGTGGAGGCGCGTGTGACGGCGCGCTTCGACGGCGTTCGTTGCCGATTCTTCACTCGGGTTCTTCTAAGCCCACTCGCATCTGTTCTAGGTTGTAATTCGGTATTTGTTTGTCTTCTTCGTGTTTGGGTGTTCATTCTTTCGGTGTTCTTTTGTTCTTTTTTGTCTTTGTGTTTGCTTTTGAGATTATGGCGTAGATAAGATCGATTCAAAATCGCTTGTTGTTTCTGATGTTGTTCCCGTGATGTCTAAAATCACGGACCATAAGTTGATTGGTTTGAATTATTTGGAATGGAGTAAGACGATTCGACTGTATTTGAGGAGTATTGACAAAGATGATCACTTGACTGACGATCCTCCCAAAGAAACAGATGATTCAAGGAAAATATGGCTCCGTGAGGATGCTCGCTTGTTCCTTCAAATTCGAAATTCTATCGATAATGAGGTAATTAGTTTGATTATTCATTGTGAATTGGTTAAAGAACTAATGGATTACTTGGACTTTTTGTATTCTGGCAACGACAATATATCTCGCACATATGATGTTTCGCAAAGCTTTTTATCGCGCTGAGAAACAAGATAAGTCTCTTATGAATTATTTTATGGCTTTCAAGAAAACATATGAAGAACTTAATGTGCTATTACCGTTTAGTCCGATGTAAAAGTTCAACAGCCGCCAACGAGAAATCGTATGGCTATTATGAGTTTTCAGACTCTCATACGAATTTGACTCGCAAAGTCACAAGTTCTCTCCGGTTCCGATGTCTCCTCTTTACAAGATGTGTTTACTCGTGTTCTTCGCACGTAGACTACCTCTTCAACTCCTCGAATACAGCGCCTTGGTGAGTCGTAATAATTAGGAAAGAAACTCTTACTCCAAGTGGATTTAAAGGAGGTAATTCACAAGGACACGATAACCGCACACCAAATTCTCGGGAGCATCATGTGCAATTATTGTAAGAAACCAGGCCACACCAAGTTTGAGGCAGAAGTTACAATTTAAGAATCGACAACAACACTCGCCAATATTGCAAGCACTTAGTGATGCATCCCGACAAATCGGTCCTTATTTCGCCGATGAATTTGCCAAGTTCTCAAGGTATCGCAAACACTTAAGTCTTCATCTTCTTCCGTCATCGCGATTGCCGATTCAGTAACTCTAATGCCCGCCTTCTTTCCAAATCCTCAAAATGGGTCATTGATTCGGTGCCACGGATCATACGATGTAATTCCTCGTCTCTTTTCCACTTTTCGATCTCATAGTCCCACTTCGTTGTCACCTTAGCCCGATGGGTCACTGCCGTTCTTGGATCGGCACTTATTGTTCCTACACCTATGCTATCTTTATCATCAGCCTTACATTTACCGATTTGTCCTTTAATTTGCTTTCTCGTTAGTCAACTCACTCGTAATCTAAATTGTTGCATCTCATTCTTTCCCGATCATTGTTTGTTTCGGGATCTTATGACGAAGAAGATTATTGGTAAAGGACATGAATCGGTGGCTTGTATGTTCTCGACCCACTTCCGCCAACCTCTATTGCTTGTTCGAGTGTTGCTTCCGCTTTCGAGGCTCATTGTCGTTTAGGTCATCCATCCCTTCCTTTGCTCAAGAAACTGTGTCCCCAATATAGTAGTTTATCTTCGTTAGAATGTGAGTCATGTCATTGCCAAACATCATCGTGTTAGTTTCGAGTCCACGTGTCAATAAACGTGCTAGTGTTCCTTTTGAGTTAGTTCATTCGATGTTTGGGGTCCTTCTCCTATTTTGTCTCAACTCGGATTCAGGTATTTTGTTACTTTTGTGGATGATCATTCTCGTTTAACTTGGTTATATTTAATGAAAAATCGTTCGAGTTGTTTTCTATATTCGTGTTTTTCAGGCCGAGATTCAAACTCAATTTAATGTATCTATTCGTACTTCGAGAAGTGATAATGCCAAAGAGTACATGTCCGCTCAATTTCAATCTTATATGACCTCTAATGGCATGCTTCATGAAACTTCGTGTTGATACGGCACCTCGAATGGTGTTGCGAACGTAAAAACGTACATCTTCTTGAAAGCTCGCACGTGCTCTCGTTTCAAATGAAAGTCCCTAAACCTTTTTGGGCCGGGATACGGTTTCCACGGCATGCTTTCTTATTAATCGCATGTCCTCTTGTTCTTAATGGTGGAATTCCATTTAAAATTCTTTTTCCTAATAAGTCATTATTTCCGTTGCTCCGCGAGTATTTGGTAGTGTTTGTTTTGCTCGCGATGTCCGTCCATCCGTCACCAAATTAGACCCTATGCACTTCAAAGTGTGTCTTTCTTGGTTATTCTCGTCTTCGTAAAGGGTATAGGTGTTAATCGTCCCGATCTCAACAACATATCTTGTATCTATTGATGTTACTTTTGTAGAAAATACACCTTATTTTTCATCTTCCACTACTTCTACTAGTCGGGGGAGGATGATGATTTGTTGGTTTATTCTGTCACATCCTATGCGCCGCTCCATGTTACGGCGGGTCTCTTTGCTCCTTCACTCCGCCTCGGCCGTCACCCCCACAATGTCTACACCTCCACCACCTCCACCACCTCCACCACCTCTACCACCTCCACCACTCCCACTCGGCCTCCCATAGTGTACACCGTGCGCCCCCCTCCTCCACCTCCCCGTTTCATGTCCACCCGCATCTTCGTCATCGTATCCGGACATCTCGCATGATCTTCCCATTGCACTACGTAAAGGTAAACGTCAATGTACTTTTCCTATTACTTCTTTTGTGTCTTATAATCATCTCTCCTCTTCTTGTTCTTTTATTGCTTCTCTTGATTCTATCACTATTCCTAAACTCGTTCGAGAAGCGATGTCTCATCCCGGTTGGCTTGCCGCAATGATAGAAGAGATGAATGCTTTGGTTGCGAATGGTACTTGGGTCTTGGTTGATTTACCTTCCGGAAAAACGAGGCCATCGGGTGTAAATGGGTGTTCACTAAATTCAATCCGCATGACGGCACATTGCTCGCTTAAAGGCCCGTCTTGTTGCCAAGGATTATGCTCAAACCTATGGAGTGGACTATTGTGATACTTTTTCTCCGTTGCTTAAACTCACATCCGTTCGGCCGTTCATTTCCATGGCAACCTACTCATCATTGGCCTTTGCATCGACTTGATATTAAAAATGCTTTTCTTCATGGAGATCTTGAGGAAGAAGTATATATGGAGCAACCTCCCGGGTTTGTTGCTCGGGGGAGTTAGGCGAGTTTGTCATCTTCGCAAATCTTTATATGGATTGAAACAAAGCCCTCGTGCTTGGTTTGGTAAATTTAGTCGTTTGTTGAGAAGTTTGGTTTGTTGAAAAGTAAGTTAGATCTTTCTCGTGTTTTATAAAAGATCAACCGTTGGTATCATTTTGTTAGTGGTGTATGTTGATGACATCGTTATTACCGGAAATGATGCGAAGGCATCTCATCCCTTAAGTCTTTCATTCACACCCAGTTTAACACGAAAGATTTAGGGGAACTCAAGTATTTCTTGGGGATTGAAGTTACTCGGAGTAAACAAGGTATTTTTCTGTCTCAAAGAAAGTATGTACTTGATTTGCTAACTGAGACAGGGAAATTGGGATCAAAACCTTGCAATGCTCCAATGAATCCAGCTGTGCATCTTACACGTGATGGGAAACCATTTGAAGATCCTGAGAAATATCGCAGGTTAGTTGGAAAGTTGAATTATTTAACTGTGACTCGTCCGATATTGCATTTCCGATAGTGTTATCGGTCGGTTCATGTCTTCCCCAACAATTCATCATTGGGCGTATTAGAACAAATTTTATGTTACTTAAAAGGAGCACCGGGACGAGGTATAGTTTACAAGGATCATGGACATACCCGTATCGAGTGTTTTTTCGATGCAACATTGGTGTGCTCCAAGGTAGATGTACGATCCACTTCAGGATATTGTGTATTTGTTGGGGGCAATCCGGTCTCTTGGAAGAGTAAGAAACAAAATGTTGTATACAGATCCAGTCCGAATCGAATATAGAGCTATGGCCCAGTTCGTGTGTGAGGTAATATGGATTTATCAGCTTTTGACTGAATTCGGGTTTAAGACTTCTATTCCAGCAAAATTATGGTGTGATAATCAAGCTGCTCTTCATATTGCCTCGAATCCCGTATTCCACGAGCGAACTAAGCACATTGAGATCGATTGTCATTTTGTTCGTGAGAAAATTCAACAAGGTCTGATCTCCACAGGATATGTGAAAACCGGAGAACAACTAGGAGATATTTTTACAAAAGCTTTGAATGGGGTGCGGATAGACTATCTTTGTAAATGTGGGCATGATTAACATCTATGCTCCACAGGGGAGTGTTAGAGTATTAGCTGTATATTAGGTGTAAAAGAATTAGGGTAACTTGTATTTAGTAGTTTCCTATTTTGTTGGTAGTTTCCTATTTCCTAGTCTCCTAGCTTTGTATATAAATATGTACTATTCTATGAAATACATACACAATTCGATTCACTATTTTCTACAATAACAAAGGAAGGTTTTGGGAACATCCAACAATATTGCTGCAACCGGAATGAACTGAGTCCAGAACCCCAGCACTCAATTCTCATATCAGAGAGCCATCAATTCGTCGAATGGATCATTATTGAATTTGTTGCAACAATTGAACAACGTGATGTGGAATTCCAACCAATTTTCGATTGGATCTTGTTACTCCACGACTTAAAACCATTGCCAAGCAACACCCATAACCTTCTTGAGCAACCACTACCATTTTTCTTTTTGGTGTTTGATGAACCTGGAAATACTCTTCTATGTGAAGAACTCAGCCATATGGGTCCTCTTCATTGAATAGCGGTAGCATTGGCGCCATGACAGAGGCCACAAGATCGTGCTTTGATACCATTTGATAGGAATTTCCTAACATTTTGGTATAAACAGTAGGATAATAGAGGAAAATAGAGTGAACAACAATTAAGCACATGATATATTGGTATTAGAATAGTAGAGTGAACAATAATTTTCCTCTTTGATGTTGTTGGGTGGTAGGCTTGTAATAAAAGAGGAGCATCATTATATTATGATAATGCTCAATGTTATGAATTGGTTGTATCTGCATATGCATGCAACGTTTACATTGTGATGATGTTTCTTAATGCATGGGTTGCTAATAAGATTATTAACGTACAGGGGATAAAATATTTCTAATCAACTTAGACAAGGATAGTAGTATTGTCACTGTGCATGTTTTATGGTTGATTTTAAATAAAAGCTTCTCTCCTCCGCTCATCCAACATATATATATATATATATATATATATTTGAAACAGAAATGCTAATTGCACTCGATATCACACTCTGAAATTAAATGACAATTAATTTTTCTGTATTAATGAAATTTCTTTCTGCATACCTGGTATACAAGTATTGGTTCTCTGTTTTTTTTTTCTCTTTCTAATCTCTGAACTTGTGTTTCACCTCATATGGCAGATCATTTCTAATCTCTCATGTTCCTTGCCAAAAGGAAAACACTTGTATTAACTTTTTTTTTTCCACATTTACGCAGGTGATACTTTGCAATGAAGTCTTTTGAACATAATGGTACTGACTTGGAAAGTGGTACGGAGAAAGAAAGGAACAAATCTACACGTAGTAGTACTAAAGGAGTCAAATTACAGAATCCGGCATTATTGTCTGGCCTGGCCTATTGCATCTCTTCTTGTAGCATGATACTAGTTAACAAGTTCATGCTATCTGGCTATGATTTTAATGCTGGGATATCTTTGATGCTGTACCAGGTAATCTACCTTTTACTGAGGTTTCTTGTAAGACTAGTATATTGTATACATGTTCATTGCTATGACCAAAGAAATATTGGATTTTCAGTCAAGTGCCATTTGAACACTTGGTTTGACTTAAACTTTAATGTCTTAACTACTTTTTGCTCTTCTGTGGATGCAGAATCTTATTTCAGTAATAATAGTGTCTGTACTGAGTTTTCTGGGTGTCATATCAACAGAACCGTTGACATGGAAATTGATTAAGGTCTGGTTGCCAGTGAACGTTATATTTGTTGGGATGCTTGTTACAAGCATGTTTAGGTATGTAGGTATGAAGTTTTTACAGTTGGTAGCTACTGCGTGCTGCATTTGTAAAGTGCCTTTGATGGCAAGAAACTTGAAAATTTTGAACTGCATTTGCCATTTTGTAAACAAATTTGAAATAGGAGTGAATGTCTAAAAGAATATTCCCAGTTGCAAAAATACTTTTGGTTATAAATAGCACAAGCCATACCATTGTTAAATGCTTTATTTTATTAACCAGGATATAAACATGAATGTAAATTTTTTGGATTTGATGTTCTTTGTGCTGCCTGGTGAGTCCCTTTAGAGGGATGGGATGCGTAGCATGACCGTCACCTACTCATATGTCTTATTTAGAGTGTACTAGTCTAGAGCTTGATTATAAATTATACCTAATAGACTTTGTACTTCTTGTTTACAGCTTGAAGTACATTAATGTTGCCATGGTCACAGTCCTAAAGAATGTAACAAATGTGATAACTGCTGTTGGGGAAATGTATTTATTTAGCAAGCATCACGAGAGCCGAGTGTGGACTGCTTTGTTCTTGATGGTATGTTTGAACTTGCAATGGATTCATTTTTCAATTATTATTATTATCATATCAATTTGCATTTTGTTCTCTCTCTGAGTATCTTCATTCTCTTTACCCCTCTCCCTTTTATTTATGTCTTGAGTTCACTTAAATGTTTAGTTGGACATTGGCTATTCCAGTAATTTTGTGGAAACTTTTTCTTTTATCTATGGTTGAGCACAACTTAATGAGAGAACCTAAAACTAAACCATTATTCATTAGGCATGGGATTTACTCTTATATGGTATTGAAAGGACAACTTTCTGCCAACTCAGAGACCAATAACTAAGTGTTACAAAAAATTAAAATATTATAAACACTTGATATTATTGTTAATTTATAAGGGTGACATTAGAAGGCGTTCACATGTGAGTCACAGAACTACTACTTTGAAATTATCACTGCACTGTTTATAGATTCATTTTTATAATTCTGATTTTCCATTGTGCAGATCATATCAGCAATTTCTGGAGGAGTTACCGATTTAACATTTCATGCTGTTGGCTATGCATGGCAGATCGCTAACTGCTTTTTAACTGCATCATATTCTGTAAGTTCACAGTCTTGATGTAACTGTTCAATTTTATACACTTCCAGAATATTTATGTTTGTAGATAGCTTTATTCACTTTAAAAGTCCCTTAGTTCCCCTGGCTTGTGGTAAATACTGTAAATATGTTTATCAAATGACCTTGGCGATAGATGGTAAAGTTATGATTTTACATTCAAAATGATGAGTGGTCAAATCACTTGCTAGATCCTGTAGAAATTTTAGTGCGCAAACACAAATTTTAACATTGGGTAGGTGCTCATGTTCAACTACCCAAAGAAAGATATCCACGCAAATAAGTCCTTGTATTTTCCTTCACAAGTGATTGCTTGTAATTTTGTCGATTTATCTTATGAATCATCTAAGAATATTCTGGTATTAAGGATGTTTTCTTTATGTTAATTTAGAATGTTGATGTTTATTGTTATATTTATCTGTACAGTTGACTCTCCGTAGGGTGATGGACACAGCAAAGCAATACACCAAATCTGGGAACTTGAATGAATTTTCTATGGTCATGCTAAATAACACACTTTCTTTGCCTTTGGGGATTCTTCTTATATTCATTTTCAATGAGGTGGATTATCTTTTAAAAACGTGAGTCCTTCTCTCCCCTACCCCTGTGTCTGTCTGTCTATCTGTCTCTCCCTCTCTTGTGCAGTTGATACATTATTTTACTGATGTTGAGGATTGATGCATATCATATAATTGACATTCAAAAAAACAAAAAAAAAAATTACCTACTTTTAACTAAGTCTTGAAGTATATGTACTTTTTTAAATTTCCTCTCCTGATTTCTCGTAATTTGGTCATTGTAATGTGTCCATTTTCATTAGTTAATGTTACAGATGTAAACTGCACTCCTTTAAGGCTTTTGCAAGAGCAAGAAAATGAATTTCTCATACATAAGATCAGTCTGCTTAGCAGGCTTTCATTAAAGCATCCTTTCTTGATATGATGATGTCTACAAACAAAGAACTCTTGATAGTTTCTACTGTTTTTCCCTGGATCCTTTGATTCTTATAAAACATAAGCTAAATTTTGCAGTAAATTTTGTGCTGTATGATCTTCTATGATTTAAAACTACATAATGGATAACCAAAGTTAATAAGCATACATATTTGTCAACTTATATGTATCTAGCTCTCTTGGATTTCACCTTTCACCTCAGGAGTGATTTTGCTTGCATGCATTTGAATAGAAGCTTATGAGTTTGATAAAGCGAAAAAAGATGTTGTAGTCATTTGATAGGCCCTCCTCCATCCATTGGCATATGTGTCTTTTAGGGGATAGGTAGCTTGTTTATGGGTCTCTACATGTTGGTTTACCACTGAGTTGGCACTGAAACAGTTGTATATAATGGAGACTTAGAAAACGGGAGAATTTTTAAGCTTTTTTTCTTTTTTCTTTTTGGGAGTAAGGTTCTGACTTGAGAGAGGGTGGTCTCTTAAATTTACCTTGTCAATTCTAGATGGTCACAACCCAGCCCTAATTCATCATTAGTGCATTTCATTCAAGTTTGTATCTAGCGGTTTTCGATTATCATCATAATGATTAGGCTTCAGTGCTAAATCATCCGCCCACCCATATTCTTATTTCTAGTTTAGAATTCATAACAATTTCGTAGTTATGACTGATGTTGCTAGGATACAGATTGATACTCCACCTATTAGGCTTACCTACTCTAGGAGGCTGAAGAAATCTAACTGTAAAAAAAAATCTAGGATAATTGTAATTATGTTAACAAACTCAGGGAGACACCCGAGCATATCGAATAGCTTGGATAATTGTAATTCTGTTTCAGACATGAATACAATACCTGTACTCTGTTTGTGTCAAGAACCGGATTGTACCTGTAGTGTGTCACAGATATTGGTGCCTTCATTTTTCTTCTTCAAATTTTTGGCCCTGGCAATTTGACTTGGAGAGCTCCTAGTGGCTCCAATGTTATTTTTTGAGTCTATGGGGATTCATACCTTGAAACAAATGCCTACCAGCCTTTTCCAACACACTCTACCAGTCCCAATGCAGTAATGTGCCTTCAACCATCTCTAATAGAATATGTAAATATTGTGCTATATTTGCTACCAAAGATAATATGTGATATATTTGGCATAATATTTAGCTATGCTCTAATGCAAAATAGTAAAATTTGATTCAAAATTTACCTTTTTCTTTTACTATTGAGGGGGGATTCGAACTTAGTACTTTTTTTATTAGTGTTTATTTAATACTTATTAAAAAATATTATAATTTTTCTTTCTATTTTATTGGTGATAGTTAATGATAATAATAAAATAATGAACTAAAAGAATTAGTATTTAATGTGATAACTAAAGCTAATAATAATAAAAAAAGGTATAAAAGTATATTAAAAAGAGCTGCATTTATGGTGATGCAAAATTTATATCATGTTAGATTGTGCCAAATTTGGTACAACTGTTGGTAGATTATTAGAGCAAGTTTTTCCTAAAGTAAGCTATATTTCACTAATTTAGCACCCCATTGGAGATGCTAATTTTTCCCAACTTAATTTATACACTTCATTACATTTGTTTTTGGTTTCTTATTCCTCATTCAACTTATCTAGCTTTGCCTTCTCTTGATGAGAATAATATGTTAATTCATTAAATGTTTGCATGGTAATAAATAAAAACTCTGTAATTAAGGGTTGACTTTTAATTAATATCAATAAAGCTTATCTTTTTAAACAAGTTTTGGCAGGCTTCATAAACCCATCTTATCTAGCCTCGCCTTCTGAACTGTGCTTGCCATAAGTTGAGATACTATAAATGAATCTAACAGTTCTCAACCTAATTGCAGACCGCTTTTGAGGGTACCAACTTTCTGGTTGGTAATGACACTCAGTGGATTTCTGGGTCTGGCAATCAGTTTCACTTCTATGTGGTTTCTTCATCAAACAGGTGCTACCACATACAGGTAATACAGATTAGTAATTCATAAATTATTTATCAAGGTCCATCCTACTTTGACCAAGTCATTTTGTTTTAATTTGAAAGTTTTTATTTTTTTGATGGTAAGCATGCAAATTAAATGTTAAGACTCTTTCTTAACAGTAGAAAAGTTTCATCAGAACATGTGGATGGATGCTTATTTTTTAATTATCCAAACCTATGCACGGAATTAGAAAACTTGAATTGGATACAATGATCTATGTTAAATATATTTTTCTAATTTGATGTCCAACTATATAATGGGAAGAACTGTGCTAGCTTCCGATTCCATTTAACATGTTTTTAACAGTTCGACCCGACCATTTTTAAAAAAAAAACATCGGTTGTATTGGAATAATTTGTTTTATTTTTTAATTTTCACTATGGAGTGATTATTTATCTTTGTAGACTATAATTTACAATCCTGACCCTATCAATATGTGCAGCCTTGTTGGGTCACTAAATAAGATCCCCCTGTCTGTGGCTGGTATCCTAATTTTTAAAGTCCCGACCAGTTTAGAGAATTCCGCAAGCATTTTCTTTGGTAAGTTATCTCCAATAAATGGTCTTTGTAATGTGGTATAATCCCTCACAAACTTCAAAACGATACACCTTGAGTTGCTTTTGTAGTATTTACCCAACTTAATTTGCAAATTGTAGGACTTCTGGCTGGAGTCTTTTTCGCTAGAGCCAAAATGCAAGAGCGATCATAGTCCTGAAAAGTTTGCAACTGTTTGGGGCAGCTTTATGCTTGAAATCCACATTTAGCTTAACATCCTTATCATTATCATCTTGTCAACTATCGAAACCAGTTCTTTTCTGAAGGTGTCTAACAAATGGAGTTCTTTGCATTGTTGCTCTTCACCGTGGTAAGATATGGTGCAAGAAATTGAATTTGTGTAATTGCATAGGAAGAGTAGATTTGTTGTAGTCTAAACTTGCTCAATTTTCTCCACATTCTTCCTAATCTGTAGTTTATGTTGTATCTTTTGTTGTTTATTTAGTACTGGGAAGGATGACAATGAGTAAGAGGCGAGCAATATATGATGTCAAGTTTTTCAAAATTTTTGTTCTAATTACAATTTCTTTTCTTTCTCATGTGAGAACTAACACTATCTTTGGTGGGAAGGAGAGAGTTGAAAGGAGAGGTAGAATTCTTTGTTTAGCAAAAAAGGAGAGAGGAGATGTGGGGGGAGACATTCTCCTTCCAAATTTTAAAAATACAATCCCTTCATTTTAGGAAGAATTTGAGAAAAAGATAAAATTAATACACAAAATACAAAATTTATTTTTTAAAAAGTAACAAATATTTATATTAAAAATGATATTATGGTAATTTTACTTCATTTCCATCATTCCATCTTTATTTATAATACCAAACAATACAAATGAGAGTTACTCTCTTCTCTATTTTTTTTTTTTTTATAGATTCTTCATCTATTTTACTCTTCTTCTTTCCTACTAGACATAGCCTAAAGGTACGGTTGACGTTAAAAAATGGCTAACTCTGGATTGCGTGATTAGCAATAGTAGCAAGAAAAAGAGAAATCAAAATGAGATAGCACACTATGATTTTATAGTAGTTTATTCCTCATGTAAGTCGATAATAGAGTATACTTTTTTTATTAATCACTAAAAACCTTATACCTTTATAAAAGAAAGACTTGGAAAATCTTAGAATTAGATTAGAGCTTCTAGAGAGAGAATCTCTAATTTGTGGAGTGAATGTAAATGTGAAAAATAAATTCGAGGAACCTCTTATTTATAGGAGTGAGGATTTTTCAACAATAAAATATTACAAAATAAGAAATATTCAAGGAATATGCCTTTTGAGAAGATTGAGACCATTGATGGATGCCATGTCATGATCTAAGGGTTCAAAATTTTCATCTTGACTTTGGATGGTGATCTTCAGTTTTGGGAGATTGGATTTGGACTGTCGGATCGTTTTTTAATGCTTTGATACCAAAATCACACTTCAACTTAGGAACCAATTTTTGATGTGAAATATTTAGAATTGTAATATGACTATGAGACATGCACCACTAAGATATAGTTATGATTTCAGTGAAGTTGGTCATTGTCTCTTAGTGATTGAGCTCGGTCACGCATGAGGTGATGATTGGTGGTCACCTGAGTGCTAGTATGTCACCCTGGGCACATGGTGACATGCCAAAGTGTGAATTAACTTTCCACGAGTATTACACCTTTTTCGTGGTGGAAAACTAGCATAGTGCCCAAAATAGAATTGCATTTAGATGAATGAAACCACAAACGTTAGGTTGATAGTCAACTTGGGCGTTGGGAGTTGACACCAGGTGTCATTTGAGTGTCGTTTAGGTATTTTGATGAAGAATCAGTCTGAACACGAGGGCTCCTCCCTTGATTGGTACCAAAATACGAAGAATACCCAAGGCGGAATGGGCATTTGAGCAACGAAACCACGCACTCTAGGTCAAAAGTCAACTTGGGAAGGTGCAAGTAAACTACATTGTAGATTATCTTATCAGTTAAACCTTGTGTACTGATAAATCACAAGAAAACATTTAATCACACAATCTTGATTACTTTCCACTGTGTTGACAACACAATAAATAAGAATATCAATGTGATAAGAATTTGGATGAATTTATAAATCAAATAAATAAATAAATGATCACATGAACTAAATAACACATTAAATAAGTAATGAAAATAAATCTATTTCTTTATTGATAAATGAGTAGAAAAGATTAGATTAAAATAGAGTTTTATTTAGGACACAAAGCTCAATCATGGGGTTCATAACCTCATGTGTCTGCTGAGTGACACAAATACTATATACACTTTCTTGATGACTACACAAAGTATACTTGGATATTTCCCTTAAAAGCTAAATCTGGCACCACTACCACCTTCTTACATTTCAACTCTTATGTTTAAAGATCATTTTCAACTAAAATAAAATCTGTCCAGTCAAATTTGGGGGTGAATACTGTCCCCTTGCACCCATTTTAGCCAAACTTGACATTGTGTTCAGACACCCTTGTTCTCACACTCAGTAACAACAAGGGAGGGCTAAGAGAAAGCATAAGCATGCGACTAAAATGGGTCTTACTTTGCTTGCATAGGCTCAACTACCTCTTGTTTACTGATGGGATGGTTTCACTACTGTCACCTACTTGATTAATAGGTTGCCTGTCTAAAAAGCAAATTATATAACTCCCTTTGAGCTTTTATTCTTTAAGAAACATGACTATCACTTTCTTAAAGTGTTTGGCTATGCTTATTTTCCCCTTCTTAGACCCTATCAAACATAAAAGTTCAACTTCAAAACTAGTATCTGTGTCTTTTTGGGCTACAACCCTTACCATAAAGGCTACAAATGCCTTCATCCATCTGGCCAAATTTATATAGCTCGTAGTGTGTCCTTTGATGAACATGACTTTTCCTACTCAAAGCTATTTTCTACACCTCCTAAATCATCACAACACTCTCCTCCACCTCCCCAATACTTACCTTTACCTCATTTACCATAAAATCCCACTAGTAGTCCTCCTCAACAAGTTATTCAACACTCTAATATCTCTCAAACTCCCAAACTTACACCAGTCCCTGCCACTACTGTTGTTGTCACTCCAACAAATTCTCCTCCTCCTAGATTCCCTATACCATTATATCCCCCATTTCCAAGAAGTCCCTCTATCTCAACACAAGAATCACATTCCGTTTCCCTTGTTGAACCAGAACCCCATCCCTCAGGCCTGTCTCATCAGTTCCCACAAATACTGATCCTCCTATTCCACCAATTCGTACCCACCACATGCAAACTAGATTAAAAACTAGCTCTCTAAAACCTAGACTGCTAGTAGCAGAAATAACTAGAACTAATTATTTTTATAGTGTTGGAACTTTATTTTTTACCAGGATCTTAGATCTACTCACAAGTATGTTGTTTAACACCCTAAATATGAACTTTCTAAAACGATAAAATAAACACATATAAAGCTAAGAAAACCTTACATTGATGCAGCGGAATTAATGTCTCCTTCCACTCAGATCTCTAACCCTTGTATCCTTTCTGTCGCAGAGTATAATCAAGATCTGAGCCCGAATGTCCTTCTCTTTGAGTTTGATCCTTCACAGTCTTCCAATCTATGATTGAGTTACTGCTTGCTGTGTGTGGGCACTTACTCTTTCACTAAGGTTCGAAATTTTAGGAAGAGAAAAGAGAAGAGGGTTTCGGCCAAGGTATAGAGAATAGGGAAGGCTCAGTTTTTCTGAAGAGAGAAATTTCTGTTAGAATATGTTATGAAAACTTGTTATTTGACTGAGCCATCACTTTCTATTTATAGGCAACTACTAGGTTTAGGTTAGGAATTATTTGGCATTAAATTAATGAAAATATCAATTTGAATTTCCACAATTAGTGGCCGGACATGGTGTGATAATGGGCCCCACTTGATTTTGCAGTTTTAACAAATTTTATTTCTATTTTCTCAAAAACGCCAATTTTCCAATTCTAACCATTTAAATGCCAAAACTAATTATTTAATAACTAAAATAGATTATTAAATAATATTGTCATTTAATTTAATTATTAACTAGACATATAAATTCCATTAATAAATAAATAAACCTAGAATCTCTTTCTTTACAATTTCACCCCTGCTTAGTGAAAATTCATAAAATTAGACATAGTCTAACTTTAGAATTATAATTGATCAATCACGAATCAATTAATGAGTCTTACAAGCAGAATGTTCTCAACTAGAATGGGGACCATGGATCTATATGCTGAGCTTCCAATAAGTGAACCAAATTTACCAAGTAAATTCCTACTTATTAATTCTTCGTTGAATCCACTCTTAGAACTTAGAATTGCACTCTCAGACTTATATAGAGCATATTATATGTTCCACGATATCAATATGCTATCTCATTTAACCATTGTTATAATCTTATTGTGATTTAAAGATCCTCTATATAGATGATCTACATCGAGATGGGATTTCTTTACCGTTCTCACCCCTCAATGTATTTTGCCCCTTAAAACACTTAGCTACCTGTAAATGGTGTTTAATGATCTAATAATTAGTCAGTTAAACAAGAGCTCATCCATTTACTTCTATTTGCTAAGCTCGAAGGGAATCATCACTTGACTTCTATACACCAGTAGAAGCTATAGATTCCATATTTATGTTCAGCACTCCCACTCAATCATACTATCATGTTCCCAAAATATACGTATCACCCTGACCCAAAAGGAGGCTTAACTAATAAATCAAAGAACATGAATAACACTCCTGAGTTGAGCCTAAGCATATCAGGATTTAGATTCTTTTAATCTTAAGATCAACTACTGATATTGACTTGGAAAGATATATAACGGTAAGTTTGTAATATCTTAACTTAGTTGCAATATCGGTCCAATCCAATGTATACTCCATACATTCGAAACTAGTATACTTTACTAATGTCCTGGAAAGAACATAACACTTACTCCAAGTGTAAGTACACATCATCGCTGATTATCACATTAGTGTAAATCCAAAACACTGATGAAACAGGGACTTAGTCTTTTGATTCATATGATCACAATCACATTCCACTGTGTTGACGATACTGTAATTGTGAATAAATATATGATCTGGATTTAACTGATTTTGTGTGTGTGAATGAAATAAACATATTAAACCATTAGCATGTAAAATTCATGCAAACATAAATCACTTCAAATTTCTTATATTGATTACTAATCAGATTGTAAAGAGTTTTATTTAGGGCATAAAACCCAACAAACTCCCACTTGCACTAATATAAAACAAAGTATGCAAATAGGTCAATCTGATGTCTTGATCTTCAGATCAAGTGTAGTATATTTGAATCCACCCAAACTTCTGGAAATTAGTTCATAAATACACTTATGAAACATCCTTTACCATATGCTTTACTCATCAAGGGATACTGAAATCTTTACTGTTTTGAAAGTACATCTGAATTAACAGAAGACATATCTCTCACATTTTAAATATGGAATTGAGATAATACAGTGTAGACTTTTCTTCAGAAATATAACTTTCTTGGTATTTTCGAATTTACAAAGTTATAATTATTCTCTGGTAGAGCTTGAATTATTATAGAATAACTCCTCCACCCCCAAAGTAAGCACCATCTCAAGAAATTTCGAAATGAGTTGGTGAGATACAAGGACAACTGATACACAGTTCCTTAATATCTAACATATAGATCACTTTCATAAATCTTTCTTGAATATCTTCTAATGTTCCATATTTGATTACATCTCAGATAGTTCCCACTCAATAGCAGATGTCTGGTTAAATAATACTTTTAACCTCTTATTGTTTGGAGAGTTATCTAGTTGTGACTTTTGTATTAGTCTGAAACTTTAAGTTAAGACTAAGTCATCAACATAGCAGACTAGTATTTGAAGTGAAAAATACATGCCAGAGATTAAGTAATCAAAATTGAGATACCATAAAATTTTATGAGGATTAAGAATTCTTGGTTCAAGTCATTCGAATAGACTGAACTGGAGTTCTTTATCTCATTCTCATAATTCTGATAAGTTATACCTATCCATGTGTATGGTTAGATTTGCTTTTCAGTAGTGTTCTTAAGTACCCATCACAAGTATCAACCTGATGAAGATGGGAATAGAATTTTAAAATTCTCCCACTCAATTAAGGTAGTGTGAAACTTTATCAAAGAACTTTTATAGGTATCAAACTTTTACTTACAATAGTAAAACGAAATGGAACATGCAATCAAGATCAATGATTTATATTGATAATAGCTAACTCATTATATTACTTCCATGTTTAAAGGAAATATGTGTTACATAGGGAATTGTGGAATAAACTCCACCCTTAAGTATATACATATAGGGTACTGTGGATAACCTCCACCCCTAAAGGTTGTAAAGATCATGATTCTCTACGTGTGATAGAGTTTATGTGGAGTTGAATACTATCCAGAGTTCATTAGATATACAAGATCGTTGAACTGCATAGTTTTCTTAACTTTTCTCCACCCCTATCAGATCAAAAGATCCTTTTATTAAACAAATTCTTAATAATTGTATTAGAATAAATAATTATTAATAAACATAGAAATAATTTCTATTGTTTATTTAATATAACTCTATGAAGAGTTGTAAATATTATAGAATTTGCATCAATAATAAAAACACTTACACATACAAACATATAAATATAATGTGGTAATAGTTGATGAAGATTAAATAAATGAAGCTCAATCTCATAAATTGCAATTGGTTTTGAATTCGAAAATTAAATAAACTTTATTAATAATAATAAAAATATTGCAACAATATGAGAAAAACAGGGATAAATATCCCTAACTAAAATTCGAAATCCAAATTGTCTTTAAACTAAAACAATTAATTCAAAAAAAAAATTTGAAGAGCTTCATCTTCATCTGGACGATTTCACCCTTGGTCCAGCTTTCCGATCCAACTCATCTGAGTTCAAGTAGCTTGGCCTATAAGAAGAAGAAAACAAATAACAAAGTTAGTCCAGAATCATAAATCCAAATGGATAATAATTCACTAAAACTCTTAAAGTTTATAAATAGAAATACCTTGTTTCTTTGCAAGAAGTTTAGGACATTGGGGTTTACAATGACCTTTTTCATTGCAGTAGAAACACTTTCCTTTAAGTGTAGCATCACCAGAAGCAGCAGCCTTTTTGTGTTTCATGGCTTTTGCACGCTTCTTGGTGTTCTTCCACTTCTTCTTCGATTTGAGTTTCGAAGTAGAGGCAACATTTGCTTCAGGTTTCATCGTCTCATTACCATTCCCAGGATTGTGAGGTTTACTACCTTTCTTCTTGGGTCCTCCAATCAAATTTTCATAAATTTGAAGGTCATTGACTAACTCATGAAAGTTTATTTCCTTCTTATTCATGACATAATTTGATGTGTATGGTAGAAATGTTGGAGTTAGACTATTCAAGATAAGGCTTACTTGAGTAGCACTATCCATTTCAGCACCATGATCCTGGGCTTCTTGGAAATAACTTGCCATGAGGAGAACATGGTCACGCACGTTTTGATGAGGTTCCATCCGTGCATTAATGTACTTCTTAGTCGCGGCAAAGCGTGACTGAAGTGATGCCTTACCGAATAGCTCATTTAACTTCGTCATAACTTCAGCAGCCTTTTCGGTTTTAGAAAACCGAGTTTTGAGTGTGTCAACCATGCTGGAAAGCATAAAGTATAGAGCTTTGTCATTTGCTTTCTGCCAACGCTCATACTTTTCTTTCACAGCTTTGGATGCATTGTCCCCAGGCACTTCAGGTGACGGCTCAGTTAAAACAAACAAGGCACTTTCTCCTATGAGAGCAATATTAATGTTCTCATTCCATTTAGGAAAGTTAGATCCATCCAGCTTATTTTCAATCAACAGTGATAACATGGAATTCATTTTGATAATACAGGATACTACAAAATAATAGAAATCAATCAATAATGGTTTAACACAAAATCAATTCATAAATTATAAGCACATAGCAAGTAGGAATGATAAGAGAAAATACTTAAAAAAAATTCAATCCTAAATAATTTCCAAGGTTTTTCAATAAACTGATATCAGTGTCCCGTTTAGGCGAGAGTCAAAGCTACCATCTATTGAATAGAGTTGTCAGCTCATCTAAAATGTTAAAACATTCTAGCAACCTTTTATTCGATCAAGATTGGAATCCAGCGTTGTCCCGTTTAGGCGAGAGTCAAGGTTATTCTATCTTATGAGCTACTACCATTGTTTCGCAATTTGCAAGTCAAATATGGTCGCCACCATTAGGGTGATCCATACCATATAAAACACTTACAAACTACTTATCTTTCGAGATTTAACGGTGCGAAATTGCTAATGAACGTTCCTCCATTAGGGAGGATTACTCACTAAAACAAACGCGATGTAAAACCAACAATGGAGATCGAATATCTTAATAATAATAAAGCTCATTCTTTAAAAATGTATTTTCTTTATTATTCTAATAAATATATTCATTAAATATCAAATTTAGAATTAAAAAAAAATTCAAAAATAAGAATTTAATATAATATTTATAAAATTATACTTAGATGGTGATTGAAATAAAATTAATTATTTCCATCTTAATAGTAATCTTAAATATAAATATTAAGGAAATTAATTTAAGTTGTATTAATTTAAATTAATTAGCAACTTAAAAATTTCCCTGAGAATATATTTATTGTATTCGAAAAATAAAGTATAAAAACTATATAAATTTCGAAAATAATAAAACTTAGAAAAAATACTTCAAGCAAAAATATCACCTATCTCGATTTTCTTTTGACTAGTTAATTCAATTTTTAATAATATATTTTAAATTCATTTATTTTAAATTAATCAATAGATGAAAAAATCATTGTTTTAAGTTGGTCCAATAATTAATTAAAATAAATAATTAATTTACAACTCAATCTGTTTTTCAAGATAAATTCAAAAATATTGCATAATTAAAATGCAATTTTCGAAATTGATTAATAAAATAAAAAAATATATATATATTTTGAAAATTATTTAAATTTAAGTTGAAAAATTAAATTTCAACCTAAAAATAATTTTCTATTTAATTAATTGTCATAAAAAATAAATATTTAAGTATCATGATAAGAATCAACTTAGATATTTAAATTTTTTAATTTAATTAAATGTATTAAATTCAAGAAATAAATAATTAAGTGTAGAGAATGCTTAATTATTTATTTCTAGTTTAATACTAGGAAATTTTAGTTTTTATGCCCTAAATAAAACTCCATTTCAATGTAATCTATTTTATTCAACATCAATAAAGAAACAGAAGTATTTTTCATTCATTTGTGTATGTTTTAGTTCACTTTATCAATTGCTTGTCTATTTGATTTATAAATTCATCTTAAACCCTTTTCACATACTTGATCCTGTTTATTGTGTTGTCATCACATTGAATAGTAAACATGACTATGTGAATAAAGTTTCTTAGATTTATCAGACACAAGGTTTTACTGATATGATAATCTACAACAAGAGTTTACTTGCATTTGGAGAAATGCTATGTTCTTTCCAGAACATTGGTTAAAGTAAAGCTCAGGTTGGATGCATGGAGTATGCATCGGAAGGGACCGATATTGAACTTTGACTTAGATTTAATTAAACTTACCGTAAAATCTATTCAAGTCAATATCGCCAAGTTGATCCTAGATCAAATGTTCTTAATCCTGTTATGATTAGGCTCAAACTTGAAAGGCTATTCGTGTTCTTTGATTTGTTAGTTAAGCCTACTTTTAGGTCAGGGTGATACGTACATTTTGGGAACACGGTAGTGCAATTGAGTGGGAGCGCTAACATAAAAATGGAATCTATAGCTTCTATCTGGCGAATAGTAAGCAAAGGATGATCTCCTTCGAGCTTGACCAAACGAACATAAATGTTGGAGTACTCATTTCACATAAGCTGAAATATCATTTATACGGGGTCAAGTATTTTAAGGATAAAATACATAGTAGGGTGTTACGGTAATCTAATCCCTTTACAGTGTAGATCATTCATATAGAGGATCATTGATCACATTAGGATTATAAAAATGGATAACTAATGATGCGTCTATATGGTGAAACATATAGAGCATTCTATATACTGAGAGTGCAATTCTAAGTTCTATGCGTGGATTCAACGAAGAATTAATAAGTTAGTGAATTTTAGTGCTAAATTCTTGATCTACTTATTGGAAGCTCGGTTATATAGACCCATGGTCCCCGCACTAGTTGAGATAATATTGTTTGTAAGACTCATGTAATTGGTTTTGATTAATCAATTATAATTCTCAAATTAGACTATGTCTATTTGTGAAATTTTCACTAAGTAAGGGCGAAATTGTAAAGAAAGAGTTGTTAGGGGCATATTTGTTAATTATGATACTTTGTATGGTTCAATTAATAAATATGATAAATGACAATATTATTTAATAATTATTTATAGTTATTAAATAGTTAGAATTTGCATTTAAATGGTTGAATTAGAAAATTGGCATTTTTGAGAAAATTAGATACAAAAGTGTTAAAATTGCAAAATTGCAAAAAGCAAGGCCCAAACCCAATAAGCCATGGCCGGCCACTTTTGTAGGCATTTTAAACTGATATTTTCATTATTTTAATGCCAAATAATTCAAACCTAACCCTAGTGGAATGCTATAAATAGGTAGTGAAGGCTTCAGGAAAATTACACTTCTGAATCAGAAAAACTGAGCCTTTCTCTCTCTACCTTGGCCGCCACCCTCTCTCTCTCTCTTCTTCCTTCATATTTCGAAATTACCTTAGTGATTAGAGTAGTGCCCACACACAGCAAGCAATACCTCAATCATAGTGAGGAAGATCGTGAAGAAAGATGATCAGCAAAGGAGTTTCAGCATCAAAGATTCAGAGAAAGAGATCCAGGTTCAGATCTTGATAATACTCTGCTACAAAAAGGATATAAGGGTTAGAGATCTGAACGGAATGAGTCATTTAATTCCGCTGGACCCAATGTAAGGTTTCTTAAACTTTATACGTGTTTATTTCATCGTTTTAGAAAGTTCATATTTAGGGTGTTAATAAACATACTTGTGAGTAGATCTAAGATCCTGGTAAAATAATTCCAACAACTAGCCTCAGAGCCATGGTAATTGATTTACTTGCAAGAAATTTGGACTTTAAAACGATTGTTTGTTTTGTTTTTGGATGGTATCATGTTGGATTGAGTGTTATTTGATGATTGATTGATGTTTATGAATTTTCGTAAAAAATAATTGAATATCTGTTTCTGGAATTATTTTATTGGATAGTATGGAAAAAATTAAGCAAGTTACTTTTTTACAGAACTCAATTTCGATTTAATTTGAATTAGTTATTATTTTTTGAAGATTCGAAAAAATCGGGGTTGTGCTGAAACCCACCTGCTCGCGCGGAAATCATGCACGACATGATTCCGCCGAGCAAACTCGGCCTAGCACCTTGCATACGCGTGCGGACGGGTATGCACTGCATCCCGTCTGTACAGCTTGCAATTTTTTCGTTTTTCTTTGTTTTTTCATGCTTTTTCATGGAATTAACTTCCGATTTTTTGTGTAGTTCTGTATTTATACTATTACTATCCCTAATTCAACTCTAATTATCATAATGAATTAATTTATTATTTTTAAATTTAATTCATGATATTAGTGTAATTTGAATTTAAAAATAGTTAGTATCTATCTTTTTTTTTTTTTTGCTTAATAATCTATCTTATTTTTAAATTTGATTATATCTTATCTTATTTTTACATTTAAGGTGAGATTTTAAATATTTTAAATTAAATCTTTTTTAAATAATTTGACCTTATTTAAATTTAAAATAAGATAACTATAATCATGTAAGTTTAAAAAGGATGTAAGATATTTTGCTAACTTTTAAATTTTTGTTATTTTATTTATTTAAATTACATTTAAAATCTGAAAAAGATATTCATTTATCTTTTTTAATTTTTTATTTAATTTTTATTTATAAAATAACATTTAATTTTTAAAAGTAGTTAGCAAATTTTGAAATGATATTTAGGTTGGTTGAAACCTAATTATTCAAAATTGTAGGTTTAATTTTAAATTTATTTTTTTTTAAATTTTGAATTTTTTTTTCAAATTTTATTAAATTTTCGAAAATATTTTTTTATTTAATTAATTATTTATTTCAAAATTAATTATTTAATTTAAAATTAAATAAATCCTACATCCAACTATCCAGCTAACCTTGTTGCAGGAGTATGTGTTTTAGCTTGTGTGTAAGTTTTCAAAACCTATTATTGCTTGATTGCAAATAGCCATGGTTAACTTGTTGACAGATCCAATGATCTGATTTTAACTCATGGCTCCCTTGGTCAAGTTAATAATTTGTAACAGGTATATTTACAATCTTCTTTCATCTATGTATGACCTAGCAACATGATAGGACCCATCCAAAGTGTGCCTGTGTGAGCCTATGTGTTTAATTTCATTATAGATGCATATAGGTTAATGTTGCTAAATAAAATATCATAGTTCTTGATAGATTTTATTTAGGCCCATTTAGTTTTTGGGCTTATTCAATTAATAACAGTTGTTCATTTTAAGGTTAAATTCCTCTCTTTTGGGCCTTGTGTGAGAGTTGGGAGCCATAGTAGTGGGTACGACATACTGAACCCAGCACCCCCTCACATGAACCACCCCAATTGTGAATGCCCATTTGCCTGATTTGAACAACTGTACTAGGTTAATTACACTAGTTTAACCTAATAAAATTGATTAGCAATATAATTAATTTCATTTATTTTGAAATTAATTTAAGAAAACCATAGTTTAAAGAATTTTATATTCTAAGCTAAACTATATGTATTTTCTTGTATTTGATTAAATATAGAATTATAACCATCTAGATTCTTTCTGGAGCTTAATTTAAATTTCTCATTAAATATTCCTATTTAAGTTGATATTTAGTTATCTACAACTAACCAACTTAAATCTGAATATCTTTTGGATTTAAAATTTCAAAATTAAGTTGAGGAATTTTAGGCATTGGTTATTAAGATTCTTAAGATATTTTTTAAGTTAATATCGTTTCGAATATTAACTTAAAATGGAATATTTTAGATATTTTTAGGTTACTATCTTTTCGAATATTAACTTAAAATGGAATATCTTCAAATTAAGTGGTTACAACTTAATTTTAATTTAATTAAATCTGATTTGAAAGATATTTAAGTTGTTTTTTTTTTAAGATTCTTCTAAAACAACTTAAACAAGATATTTTCAAATTTATTCCATTTATCATTCGAATTTATTTTTCAAATTTAAATAATAATTGAAATTTAATTAAAGTTGATTTTTTATTTAAACCAACTTTGATTTGTAATTTTTCATTATTATATTATGGAACTTGTTCGATATTTATTCGAATTTATTTTTCGAATTAAATAATAATTGAAAATTAATTAAAGTTGATTTTTTTTTAAACCAATTTTAATTTGTAATTTTTCATTATTATAATATCGAATAAAAATGATTATACAAAATACATATAATATTTTTAAATAATGAGCTTTTAATCAAGAGACATTCGATCTCCATTGTTGGTTTTACACCGCGTTTGTTTTAGTGAGTAATCCTCCCTAATGGAGGAACGTTCATTAGCAATTTCGCACCGTTTAATCTCGAAAGATAAGTAGTTTGTAAGTGTTTTGTATGGTATGGATCACCCTAATGGTGGCGACCATACTTGACTTGCAAATTATGAAACAATGGTGGAAGCTCATAAGATAGAATTGCCTTGACTCTCGCCTAAACGAGACAACGCTGAATTCCAATCTTGATCGAATAAAAGGTTGCTAGAATGGTTATCATTTTAGATGAGCTGACAACTCTATTCAATGAATGATGCTTTGACTCTCGCCTAAACGGGACACTTTATCAGTTTGTTGAAAGACCTTGGAAAATAAACTATGTTAGATTTAGTATTTCTATAACATATGTGATTATTTGTTATTTTCTGAACTGTGTATGAATTTATGAACCAAAACCTTGCTTCTGTTTTATTGATGTGTTGTAGTGTTATTATGAATAACCCTCACCCCGATCCTCTCCTAGTTAATATCTTAGCAAAAGAACTCTGGTAGTTGCATAAATTCGCACCTATTGATGATGAATCTGAAGTTCCAAAAGGAAAATCTACTAGGAATTGATTTATCAAGAGAACAATGGGTCCAACTCATCCTTAATAGTCTTCCTCCGGAGTATAATGAATTTGTTATCTCTTACATGATCAATAATTCTAACTCCTCCGACATGGACAAGCTCGAAGCAGAATTACGAGCCCATGAACGGAATTTGATTGTAATGGGTCCCCCTGGGTTTGCAATTCATAATCGAAGGAAAAGGACTAGGTATGAAGGATCTAGCAAAGCTGCTTCTTCAAGTACAATTATCAGACATAATCTTCTATGTTCGAATTGTAATGAAAAGGGACATCATGAAGAACGATGTCCCAGGCTTCTAAACAATTCAAACGAAGGTAATGCTTTTGTCTTTGAATCATGTGTTTTAGAGAACGACAAATCCGTCTGGATTGTTGATTCTGGGTCTACTAACCATGTATGTTCTTCACTGCAGTTGCTTGAAACTCGGGAAAATCTGCTTCCAGGAGAGTTAAAGCTAAAAGTTGGCAATGGCGAATTAGTATCGGTCAAAGCTAGAGGAAAAGCCCGCATCAAGTTTCAACAAAGATTTTTAATTTTAGAAAATGTTTTATTTATTCCAAACTTTAGTAGAAACTTGATTAGTGTCTCATGTTTGCAAACACAATCTTATATATTGAATTTTTCGAGTACAAATTGTTCAATTTCTCGTAATGGATTTCAAATATGTGTTGCTACAATGGAACAAGGGCTTTATGTTTTAAGACCGAATACACAAATCTCACTTAATAGTGAACTTTTCAATGTAGCTAGACCTAGAAACCTCAAAAGAAAAGAAATTGATAATGATGATCAAACATATCTATGGCATTTACGTTTAGGTCATATAGGCTTTGATAGACTCAATAGGCTAACCAAAGGCGGTCCATTGAAAAATGTCGTCTTAGGTGAACTGCCAGTATGCGAGTCCTGCCTAGAAGGAAATATGACTAAACGTTCATTCTCTGCAAAGGGAGAGCGTGCCAAAATCCCTCTAGGGTTAGTGCATTCCAATGTCTGCGGACCTTTGAATGTCAAAGCCCGAGGTGGTTATGATTATTTTGTCACTTTCATTGACGATTTCTCTAGATATAGTTTTCTTTACCTAATGCAAAAGAAATCTGAAACGTTTGAAAAGTTTCAGGAGTTTCATGCTTTGGCCCAAAACCAATTAGGTAAATCATTAAAGATCTTGCGAACTGATAGGGGTGGAGAATATATGGATATGCAGTTCAAAGATCATTTAATTGAACTTGGAATTGAATCCCAATACACTGCCCCAAGCACTCCACAACAAAATGGAGTTGCAAAAAGAAGAAATCCCACTCTTTTGGAAATGGTTAGGTCTATGCTGAGTTATTCAACTCTGTCTACGTCCTTTTGGGGATATGCTATACAGATGGCAAATGACATTTTAAATGTTGTTCCATCTAAAGCAGTCCCTAAGACACCCGTCGAACTTTGGAATGGTCGTACACCTAGTTTACGTCATTACAGAATTTGGGGGTGCCCTGCTCATGTCTTAAGAAAGAAAGAAGGCAAACTTGAATCACGTACCGAAGTATGCATGTTTGTCGGAAATTCTAAAGAGACTAGGGGTGGACTATTTTATAGTCACAAGGATAACAAAGTGTTTGTTTCTACAAATGCTACTTTCCTTGAAGAGCACTATATTAAAGACTACAAACCGAAAAGTAAAGTTGTTCTAGAGGAATTGCTATTAGATATAAGTCCTTCCAATGTTCCATCTGTTGGGTTTTATGCCATAAATAAAACTCATTTCAATATAATCAGATTTACTTATTAATATAGATCAGAAATAACATTTAATGTTGCATGGTTCACATGATTTATTTCATGATTATATGTACATAATGTATAAATTCATCTGAAACCCTTTTCACATACTTGATCCTGTTTATTGTGCCGTCAACACATTGGAAAGTAAACATGACTATGTGAATAAAGTTTCTTAGATTTATCAGACACAGGGTTTTACTGATATGATAATCTACAACAAGAGTTTACTTGTATTTGGAGAAATACTATGTTCTTTCCAGAACATTGGTTAAAGTAAAGCTCAGGTTGGATGCATGGAGTATGCATCGGAAGGGACCGATATTGAACTTTGACTTAGATTTATTAAACTTACCGTAATATCTATTCAAGTCAATATCGCCTAGTTGATCCTAGATCAAATGATCTTAATCCTGATATGATTAGGCTCAATCTTGAAAGGCTATTCGTGTTCTTTGATTTGTTAGTTAAGCCTACTTTTAGGTCAGGGTGATACGTACTTTTTGGGAACACGGTAGTGCAATTGAGTGGGAGCGCTATCATAAACATGGAATCTATAGCTTCTATCTGGCGAATAGTAAGCAAAGGATGATCTCCTTCAAGCTTGACCAAACGAACATAAATGGTGGAGTACTCATTTCACATTAGCTGAAATATCATTTATACGGGGTCAAGTGTTTTAAGGAATAAATACATTGTAGGGTGTAACGGTAATTTAATCCCTTTACAGTGTAGATCATTCATATAGAGGATCATTGATCACATTAGGATTATAACAATGGATAACTAATGATGTGTCTATATGGTGGAACATATAGAGCATTCTATATACTGAGAGTGCAATTCTAAGTTCTATGCGTGGATTCAACGAAGAATTAATAAGTTAGTGAATTTTAGTGCTAAATTCTTGATCTACTTATTGGAAGCTCGGTTATATAGACCCATGGTCCCCCCACTAGTTGAGATAATATTGCTTGTAAGACTCATGTAATTGGTTTTGATTAATCAATTATAATTCTCAAATTAGACTATGTCTATTTGTGAATTTTTCACTAAGTAAGGGCGAAATTGTAAAGAAAGAGTTTATAGGGGCATATTTGTTAATTATGATACTTTGTATGGTTCAATTAATAAATATGATAAATGACAATATTATTTAATAATTATTTATAGTTATTAAATAGTTAGAATTGGCATTTAAATGGTTGAATTAGGAAATTGGTATTTTTGAGAAAATCAGATACAAAAGGTGTTAAAATTGCAAAATTGCAAAAAGCAAGGCCCAATCCACTAAGTGTAGGGCCAGCCACTTTTGTAGGAAATTTAAACTGATTTTTTCATTATTTTAATGCCAAATAATTCAAACCTAACCCTAGTGGAATGCTATAAATAGATAGTGAAGGCTTCGGGAAATTTACACTTAAATTTTCTATTTTTCCTTCGAGAGAAAAACCCGAGCCTTCTCTCTCCCTATCTTTAGCCGTCACTTCTTCTCTTCCCTCTTGAGAATTTCGAAATCCTTAGTGATTACAGTAGTGCCCACACACATCAAGTGATACCTCAATCATAGTGAGGAAGATCGTGAAGAAAGATCATCAGCAAAAGAGTTTCAGCATCAAAGATTCAGAGAAAGAGATCCGGGTTCGGATATTGATAATGCTCTGCTACAGAAAGGAATCAAGGGCTAGATATCTGAACGGAAGGAGTCATTATATTCCGTGCACCCAATGTAAGGTTTCTTAAACTTTATATGTGTTTAATTTATCGTTTTAGAAAGTTCATATTTAGGATGTTAATAAACATACTTGTGAGTAGATCTAAGATCCTGGTAAAATAATTTCCAACAACTGGCCTCAGAGCCATGGTAATTGATTTACTTACATGTAATTTGGACTTTAAAACGATTGTTTGTATGTTCTTTGGATGGTATCATGTTGTATTGAGTGTTATTTGATGATTGATTGATGATTGTGAAATTTTCGTGAAAAATAATTGTTATTTCGGTTCTGGCATTATTTTTATTGGATAGTATGGAAAAAATTAAGCAAGTTAGCCTTTTACAGAACTCAATTTGGATTTTATTTGAATTAGTTATGATTTTTTGAAGATTTGACAAAATCGGAAATTTTGTCTTGATAGTTTCACACGATCGCAGAACTGTCCGTACAGTTTCGAATTTTTTTCAATTTTCTTCAATTTTTCATACTTTTTCATGGAATTAACTTCCAATTTTTTGTATGGTTTTGTATATATACTATTACTATTCCTAATTCAATGCTAATTATCATTTTGAATTAATTTAAATTTTTTTAATTTAATTCAAGATATTAGTGTAATTTGAATTTGAATAGAATTAGTATTTATCTTTTTGCTTAAAAATCTATCTTATTTTTAAATTTGATTATATTTTTTTTTAAATTTAAGGTCAGATATTTTAAGATATTTATAATATCTTTTAAGATATTTTAAAAATATCTTATCTTTTAAGATTTTTTAATTAAATCTTTTTAGATATTTTGACCATATTTAAATTTAAAATAAGATATTTATAATCATGTAATTTTTAAATGATATAAGATATTTTGCTAATTTTTTTAAATTTTGTTATTTTATTTATTTAAATTACATTTAAAATTTGAAAAAGATATTTATTTATCTTTTCTAATTTTTTATTTAATTTTTATTTATAAAATAACATTTAAAATTTAAAAGTAGTTAGCAAATTTTTTTTTGAAATGATATTTAGGTTGGTTGAAACCTAATTTTTCAAAAATTGTAGGTTTAATTTTAAATTTAAATTTTTTAAAAAAATTTCGAATTTTTCAAATTTTTTTTAAATTTTTCGAAAAATTATTTTTTTTATTTAATTAATTATTTTCGAAATTAAATATTTAATTTAAAATTAAATAAATCCTACATCCAACTATCCAACTAACCTTGTTGCAGGAGTATGTGTTTTAGCTTATGTGTAAGTTTTTAAAACCTATTATTACTTGATTGCAAATAGCCATGGTTACTTTTTGCCAGATCTAATGATCTGATGGCTCCCTTGGTCAAGATAATAATTTGTAACAGGTATATTTACAATCTTCTTTCATCTGTGTATAACCTAGCAACATGATAGGACCCATCCAAAGTGTGCCTGTGTGAGCCTATGTGTTTAATTTCATTATAGATGCATATAGGTTGTTGTTGCTAAAATAAATTATCATAGTTCTTGATAGAATTTATTTAGGCCCATTTAGTTATTGGGCTTATTCAATTAATAACGGTTGTTCTTATTAAGGTTAAATTCCTCTCTTTTGGGCCTTGTGTGAGAGTTGGGAGCCATAGAAGTGGGTACGACATACTGAACCCAGCACCCCCTCACACAAACCACCCCAATTGTGAAGGCCCATGTGCCTGATTTGAATGATCGTACTAGGTTAATTACACTAGTTTAACCTAATTAAAATTGATTAGCAACATAATTAATTTCATTTATTTTGAAATTAATTTAAGAAAAATATAGTTTAAAGAATTATTTTTTATTCTAAGCTAAACTATATGTATTTTCTTGTATTTAATTAAATATAGAATTATAACCATCTAGATTCTTTCTGGAACTTAATTTAAATTTTTCATTAAATATTCCTATTTAAGTTGATATTTAGTTATCTTCAACTAACCAACTTAAATGCGAATATCTTTTGAATTCAAAATTTCAAAATTAAGTTGAGGAATTTTAGGCATTGGTTATTAAGATTCTTTAGATATTTTTTAAGTTAATATCTTTTCGAATATTAACTTAAAATGGAATATTTTCAAATTAAGTGGTTACAACTTAATTTTTGATATTTAATTAAATTTAAATTTGAAAAATATTTAAGTTCTAGATTTTTTCTAGTCAACTTAAATTAGACATTTTTTCAAATTTTGTGGAAAAGATACTTAGTCAAATAAGATATTTTCTAGATAGTTATTTCTAGACTACTTATTATTTCTAATATTAAATAGGAAATATTATACATTGTGAAATTAATTATTTATTAATTAATTTTGGTACAATTTACTTTAAGTATATTTTTCCTAGTATTAAACTAGAGATTAATAATTAAGTCTTCTCTACACTTAATTATTTATTTCTTGAATTTAATACATTTAATTAATTTGAAAATTAAATATCTAAGTTGATTTTTATCATCATACTTAAATATTTCTTTTTCATGACATTTAATTAAATAGAAAATTATTTTTAGTTGAAATTTAATTTTTCAACTAAATTTAAATAATTTTCAAAATATATTTTTTCTTTATTTTATTAATCAATTTTTTCGAAATTGCATTTCTTAAATGCTAGAATTTCGAATTTTATCTTGAAAAATAGATTAAGTTGTAAATTAATTATTTATTTTAATTAATTTTGGACCAACTTAAATCAATGATTTTTTCATTTATTGATTAATTTAAAATAAATTGAATTAAAGTATATTATTAGAAATTGAATTAATTAGTCAAAGGAAAATCTAGATAGATGATATTTTTGCTTGAAGTATTTTTCTAGTGTATTTAATTAAATAGAAAATTAATATTTAAGTTGATTTTCATCATCATACTTAAATATTTAAATTTTTCTTATATATTTAATTAAATAGGAAAATTATATTTTTTGTTGTAAATTAATTTTATTAATTAATTTTGGGCCAACATTAAATTAGAATAATTTTTCCAGGATTTATTTTTTATTTTAATATGCATTTTTTGAAAATTGTATTCTTATATACTTTAATTTTTCGAAATGCAATATATATTTATAGAAAATTAAATTTGAGTTGTAAATTAATTTAAATTAATTTTGTAACAACTTAAATTGAATATTTTTCTAAATATTTATTGGAAATTATTACTAAGATGGAAATAATTCATGTTATTTTCATATCCATCTAAGTAAAATTTATAAATATTAAATTAAAATTTATATTTAGAATTTTTCATTCTAAATTGGAAATTTTAATTAAATAAATATATATTTAAAATAAATAGAATAAATAAGGAGAATCAATAGAAAATACAACTCTTTTCAAATAATGAGCTTTATTATAGAGACATTCGATCTCCATTGTGGGTTTTACACCGCGTTTGTTTTAGTGAGTAATCCTCCCTAATGGAGGAACGTTCATTAGCAATTTCGCACCGTTTAACCTCGCATGATAAGTAGTTTGTAAGTGTTTTGTATGGTATGGATCACCCTAATGGTGGCGACCATACTTGACTTGCAAATTATGAAACAATGGTGGAAGCTCATAAGATAGAATTGCCTTGACTCTCGCCTAAACGGGACAACGCTGAATTCCAATCTTGATCGAATAAAAGGTTGCTAGAATGTTTAACATTTTAGACGAGCTGACAACTCTATTCAATGGATGATGCTTTGACTCTCGCCTAAACGGGTCACTGTATCAGTTTGTTGAAAAACCTTGGAAATTATTTAGGATTGTAAGTTTTAGTATTTTCACTTGTCATTCCTACTTGCTATATGCTTATAATTTCTGAATTGTGTATGAATTTATATTGAACCATGTTATTTTCTGTTATTAAGTTGTAGTTTAATTTCGAATCTTCATTGTTGGTCTAACTTGGCTTGTTTATCTAATGAGATAAATCCCTAGTGGATTTTCACCATTAGACATACATAATAGTGTTAGATCTCGAAAGATAAATATTGTATATGCGACATCTAGCTGTTCATCAATTGATGACACCTTAGACTAGTATTTTTACGATATGAAACAAGAAGATTGTATAAATAAGATTACTTTGACTTTCGCTAATCGAAGCATCGTTGGATTCTTATTTTAAACGAAATTATCCTAATTCCTCTTAGCTTATTCATTTCGAATTAGCTTTAAAAACATATCATTGGACGAATGGTCTATAAATCATTTCATGTCATTTTATATGACACATATGATTATAATCCCGAAATTCTATTCCCAATTGATATAAATCCTCAATCTTAGAAATTTCCTACTTGTATGGGCAAATCTACTTAGAGTTTGTATTAGTAGTGCTGGTCCAAGATAGAATTACTCATTATATTTGGTATAAATTTAAGTCTTTGACTTTAATTTTAGATTCCAAATAGAAATTTTCTTAAATTTCTAATTCCAGAATACAATACAGTTACACTTTCTCAAGTGTTTAATATCCATCTTTTATTAATGGATTAAAACTCGTATGGAATGTGAGTTAGGTATTCGTGACCAGGATCCACTTGAAGTATTCTAAGAACTCTTTGATGTAACTAAACCTATGTCATCATAGACACTACCACATTTTCTTAATCTATGGCATTTGTATCTTGTTCATAGTGGTTTTGACAAGATCAATCTCTGCAAAGAGTTAATATGCCTATATCCACTGAAAGTAGTTCATCTCATTCGCGGATGGATGTACATTCAGGGGTGGATATGAGTTTTTCGTTGTATTCTTAAAACGATAACTCTAGATTATACCTTATGCAAAGAAATTTGAAATGTTTGAAAAATTTCATCAATTTCTAGCAATGGTTAAACACCATTAAGGTATGTGGTTAAAGATCTTGCGAACTGATAGGGGTGGAGAAATAGTTAGTAGATATGCAGTTCAAAGATCATTACATTGATTTTTGAATTATATCCAAACTTACCTCCCCAGAAATTTCGATTTGCATATTGATGATTAGTTACTAGTCGTTGCCTAAGTCCTTCTATGGTAATACAATTTCAGAATGATGTAATGGTTGTATACTTAATGTAAATCATTACTAGATTCATGGATGACCTAATCAAAATCTTAAGAAAGGCTAGAACTGTTAACCATGGTTTGTTAGCTTTTCTAAGTGATTAGGGGTGGACCATCCCATTGTCAATAGATAAGAAAGTGTTTGTTCAAACAAATACTACTTTTCTAAGAAAATGACTAAGTCTGAAAACAAGTAGCAAATAAAGGAGATATTTAATTCTTGATTCCAAAAGTGTTCTATCATCTTATATGACATATGATGATCCCACTGCCTCTGTTGTCTTGTCACAACCAAAGAGGTTAATACCATTTAGTTTTCTTCGACATAATTCGCGGTACCTTGTCGTAGTGGGAGAGTTTCTAGGAACTCACCTTCTTATGACTTGGGAGATACTAGTGATTAAAATCCATTGTGAGTTTAAACAAGTAATGGATTGTCAAGATAAGAAACTAAGAAGAAAGCCAATAGAACTATGGTTTAATCCATTCACATGGAGTAACTTAAAGTTTTCTATTACAAGGACATAAAAGGAAATTTTCGTTTATAAGTCCATTCAATGGACTTAACAAAACTTCTTGTTCCTAGTATTATAGGTTTGAGTTTATCTAAACCTATGGCTTGTGGTATACCTGGTAATTACTTACTCTAATGCAAGCAACTTACTTTAGTAAGATGCTGAAGCATTTTCTTTCTAATGGCAATCTATAGAAGCTTCACAACTTCTTAGGCATAGATTTTATTTATCTAAGGAAAAGTCTCAACTATTCCAGAAAAGATAAAGCCATGGAAAAATTTCTTATATCAACAGTGAGAGGTCTTAGATATGCTTTTGTATGCCTTAGACCAGACACCTGCTGTTGAGTGGGAGTAATGAGTAGGTATCAGATTAATCCAGGAGAAGAACATTGGAAGACAATCAAGTAAATCTTAAGATAAAGAAGAGGAACTATATGTTAGTCTATAAGGGTGTGTTTAAAACTCTTAGACTACACCATATCAGATTTCGAAATTTGCCTATGTGCTAGTAAATCTTTCTGATAAGATGGTGGTTACTCTGGGGGTGGAATAGTGATTTTGGAGAAGTGTAAAAACCTATCTGAAGTCTCTAGGTCTACCAGAAAGGGACTGAATGTTAAAGTCAGCAGAAAGGTACTTATTCAGTCTAAGGAAAGTTCTATACATCTTTGGCACCATTCCAAATTGCCTTAAACTACTAGTGTTAATTTCCTGATTAACCAAAAGTAGTTGCCAAAGGTATAGAATCCAGTATCCCAAGAGAGTAAACATATAGAGAGGAATTTCACATTATCAATGATTTTGTGATTTAGGAAGAGTAATGGTGGAGAAAAGGTTGTGGTTAATTCAGCCTTTCAAATCCTATTACGAGGAGTTTACTACTACTACACTTGATTTGTATATCAAGGTGTTGAGATTATTTGAAACGCACTTTTTGTTTTATATTAGTGCAAGTGGGAGTTTGTTGGGTTTTATGCCATAAATAAAACTCATTTCAATATAATCAGATTTACTTATTAATATAGATCAGAAATAACATTTAATGTTGCATGGTTCACATGATTTATTTCATGATTATATGTACATAATGTATAAATTCATCTGAAACCCTTTTCACATACTTGATCCTGTTTATTGTGCCGTCAACACATTGGAAAGTAAACATGACTATGTGAATAAAGTTTCTTAGATTTATCAGACACAGGGTTTTACTGATATGATAATCTACAACAAGAGTTTACTTGTATTTGGAGAAATACTATGTTCTTTCCAGAACATTGGTTAAAGTAAAGCTCAGGTTGGATGCATGGAGTATGCATCGGAAGGGACCGATATTGAACTTTGACTTAGATTTATTAAACTTACCGTAATATCTATTCAAGTCAATATCGCCTAGTTGATCCTAGATCAAATGATCTTAATCCTGATATGATTAGGCTCAATCTTGAAAGGCTATTCGTGTTCTTTGATTTGTTAGTTAAGCCTACTTTTAGGTCAGGGTGATACGTACTTTTTGGGAACACGGTAGTGCAATTGAGTGGGAGCGCTATCATAAACATGGAATCTATAGCTTCTATCTGGCGAATAGTAAGCAAAGGATGATCTCCTTCAAGCTTGACCAAACGAACATAAATGGTGGAGTACTCATTTCACATTAGCTGAAATATCATTTATACGGGGTCAAGTGTTTTAAGGAATAAATACATTGTAGGGTGTAACGGTAATTTAATCCCTTTACAGTGTAGATCATTCATATAGAGGATCATTGATCACATTAGGATTATAACAATGGATAACTAATGATGTGTCTATATGGTGGAACATATAGAGCATTCTATATACTGAGAGTGCAATTCTAAGTTCTATGCGTGGATTCAACGAAGAATTAATAAGTTAGTGAATTTTAGTGCTAAATTCTTGATCTACTTATTGGAAGCTCGGTTATATAGACCCATGGTCCCCCCACTAGTTGAGATAATATTGCTTGTAAGACTCATGTAATTGGTTTTGATTAATCAATTATAATTCTCAAATTAGACTATGTCTATTTGTGAATTTTTCACTAAGTAAGGGCGAAATTGTAAAGAAAGAGTTTATAGGGGCATATTTGTTAATTATGATACTTTGTATGGTTCAATTAATAAATATGATAAATGACAATATTATTTAATAATTATTTATAGTTATTAAATAGTTAGAATTGGCATTTAAATGGTTGAATTAGGAAATTGGTATTTTTGAGAAAATCAGATACAAAAGGTGTTAAAATTGCAAAATTGCAAAAAGCAAGGCCCAATCCACTAAGTGTAGGGCCAGCCACTTTTGTAGGAAATTTAAACTGATTTTTTCATTATTTTAATGCCAAATAATTCAAACCTAACCCTAGTGGAATGCTATAAATAGATAGTGAAGGCTTCAGGAAATTTACACTTAAATTTTCTATTTTTCCTTCGCAGAAAAACTCGAGCCTTCTCTCTCCCTATCTTTAGCTGTCACTTCTTCTCTTCCCTCTTGAGAATTTCGAAATCCTTAGTGATTACAGTAGTGCCCACACACATCAAGTGATACCTCAATCATAGTGAGGAAGATCGTGAAGAAAGATCATCAGCAAAAGAGTTTCAGCATCAAAGATTCAGAGAAAGAGATCCAGGTTCAGATATTGATAATGCTCTGCTACAGAAAGGAATCAAGGGCTAGATATCTGAACGGAAGGAGTCATTATATTCCGCTGCACCCAATGTAAGGTTTCTTAAACTTTATATGTGTTTAATTTATCGTTTTAGAAAGTTCATATTTAGGATGTTAATAAACATACTTGTGAGTAGATCTAAGATCCTGGTAAAATAATTTCCAACACCATCCTCTTCCACTCGTGAAGAAGACAATCCCACTCCCTCAGTTGAACAAACTGAGAAATCTACTACTAAAGTTTCTGTTCAGAAGAACACCGCACCTTGTCGTAGTGGGAGGGTTTCAACAAAACCTGCTCGTTATGGCTTGGATGGTGAAATCAATATGGTCGTAGGTGACGGTATTGATGACGATCCATTAACCTATAAACAGGCAATGGCTAGTCCGCAACGGAAATGATGGTTTACCGGCATGGATTCAGAAATGGATTCCATGAAAAAGAACAAAGTCTGGGAATATGTAGACGCACCTGACGACTATCATCCGATAGGATGCAAGTGGGTTTACAATAAGAAAAGAGGAGCTGGAGGCGAAGTCGAAACTTTTAAAGCTAGACTTGTAGCCAAGGGTTATACCCAAAGAGAAGGCGTGGACTATGAGGAAACTTTTAGTCCTGTTGCCATGCTCAAATCCATCCGAATTCTTCTCTCCACAGCTGCTGCTTTCGATTATGAAATCTGGCAAATGGATGTCAAGGCTGCCTTCCTTAATGGGGTACTTGAAGAAACCATATATATGGAGCAACCAGAAGGTTATGTTCTTCCTAGGCAGGAAAAGAAAGTTTGCAAATTAAACAGGTCTATCTATGGACTTAAGCAAGCTTCTCGCTCATGGAACAAAAGGTTTGATGAAATCATCAAGACCTACGGCTTTCTTCAGAATGAAGATAAACCTTGTGTTTACCAACTCAAGGAAGACCAAATAGTAGTATTCATGGTCCTTTATGTTGATGACATTTTGATTATTGGATACAATATCAAGAAAATGACTCACATTAAGGAATAGCTCAACACTCAATTCGATATGAAAGATTTGGGTGAAGCAGCCTATGTTCTTGGTATTTAAAGTATTAGAAACCGGAAGAACAGATCTCTTGCTCTCTCTCAAACAACCTACATAGACAAAGTCTTAGAGAGATTCTCCATGAACAACACCAATGGGGCAAACATGCCTTCTAGATATGGTATTCGTCTATCTAAGGAACAGTCTCCGACTGATCCTCAAGAGATAGAGGACATGGCAAAAATTCCCTATGCCTCTACAGTTGGAAGTCTAATGTATGCAATGCTATGCACTAGATCTGACATCTGCTATGCAGTCGGAATCGTGAGCAGGTATCAGTCTAATCCAGGACATGAACATTGGAATGCAGTTAAGTATATTCTGAAATACTTGAAGAGTACAAGGAATCTTGTGTTAGTCTACAAGGGTGGTGCTTTAAATCCCATAGGCTACACTGATTCAGATTTCCAGGCAAGTCTTGAAGACAGGAAATCTACATACGGGATGGTGTTTACTCTTGGGGGTGGAGCGAGTGGTTTGGAGAAGTGCAAAACAAATCGCGATATCGGACTCAACTATGGAAGCCGAATACATAGGCACCGAATGGCTAAAGAACTTGTCTGGCTAAGAAAGTTCTTCACCAGTATAGGTGTCGTTCCTGGAATGGAAAAGCCTCTGGTCTTACTTTGTGATAACAATGGAGCAATAGCAAACAGTAGAGAACCTCGAAGCCACAAGAGAAGCAAACACATTGAAAGGAAGTATCACATTATCAGAGAATACGTGGCAAGAGGGGATGTACTAGTTGAGAAAGTTGACACAGAGGACAACCTAGCTGATCCATTTACTAAAGTCCTGGCCGTGACAGCCTTTGAAAAGCACCGTCAGAATTTAGGATTAATTGATATGTACTAATTAGTTTTATATTAGTGCAAGTGGGAGTTTTTTAGTTTTTATGCCCTAAATAAAACTCCATTTCAATGTAATCTATTTTATTCAACATCAATAAAGAAACAGAAGTATTTTTCATTCATTTGTGTATGTTTTGGTTCACTTTATCAATTGCTTGTCTATTTGATTTATAAATTCATCTTAAACCCTTTTCACATACTTGATCCTGTTTATTGTGTTGTCATCACATTGAAAAGTAAACATGACTATGTGAATAAAGTTTCTTAGATTTATCAGACACAAGGTTTTACTGATATGATAATCTACAACAAGAGTTTACTTGCATTTGGAGAAATGCTATGTTCTTTCCAGAACATTGGTTAAAGTAAAGCTCAGGTTGGATGCATGGAGTATGCATCGGAAGGGACCGATATTGAACTTTGACTTAGATTTAATTAAACTTACCGTAAAATCTATTCAAGTCAATATCGCCAAGTTGATCCTAGATCAAATGTTCTTAATCCTGTTATGATTAGGCTCAAACTTGAAAGGCTATTCGTGTTCTTTGATTTGTTAGTTAAGCCTACTTTTAGGTCAGGGTGATACGTACATTTTGGGAACACGGTAGTGCAATTGAGTGGGAGCGCTAACATAAAAATGGAATCTATAGCTTCTATCTGGCGAATAGTAAGCAAATGATGATCTCCTTCGAGCTTGACCAAACGAACATAAGTGGTGGAGTACTTATTTCACATAAGCTGAAATATCATTTATACGGGGTCAAGTATTTTAAGGATAAAATACATAGTAGGGTGTTACGGTAATCTAATCCCTTTACAGTGTAGATCATTCATATAGAGGATCATTGATCACATTAGGATTATAACAATGGATAACTAATGATGCGTCTATATGGTGGAACATATAGAGCATTCTATATACTGAGAGTGCAATTCTAAGTTCTATGCGTGGATTCAACGAAGAATTAATAAGTTAGTGAATTTTAGTGCTAAATTCTTGATCTACTTATTGGAAGCTCGATTATATAGACCCATGGTCCCCGCACTAGTTGAGGTAATATTGTTTGTAAGACTCATGTAATTAGTTTTGATTAATGAATTATAATTCTCAAATTAGACTATGTCTATTTGTGAAATTTTCACTAAGTAAGGGCGAAATTGTAAAGAAAGAGTTGTTAGGGACATATTTGTTAATTATGATACTTTGTATGGTTCAATTAATAAATATGATAAATGACAATATTATTTAATAATTATTTATAGTTATTAAATAGTTAGAATTGGCATTTAAATGGTTGAATTAGAAAATTGGCATTTTTGAGAAAATCAGATACAAAAGTGTTAAAATTGCAAAATTGCAAAAAGCAAGGCCCAAACCCAATAAGCCATGGCCGGCCACTTTTGTAGGCATTTTAAACTGATATTTTCATTATTTTAATGCCAAATAATTCAAACCTAACCCTAGTGGAATGCTATAAATAGGTAGTGAAGGCTTCAGGAAAATTACACTTCTGAATCAGAAAAACTGAGCCTTTCTCTCTCTACCTTGGCCGCCACCCTCTCTCTCTCTTCTTCCTTCATATTTCGAAATTACCTTAGTGATTAGAGTAGCGCCCACACACAGCAAGCAATACCTCAATCATAGTGAGGAAGATCGTGAAGAAAGATGATCGGCAAAGGAGTTTCAGCATCAAAGATTTAGAGAAAGAGATCCAGGTTCAGATCTTGATAATACTCTGCTACAGAAAGGATACAAGGGTTAGAGATCTGAACGGAAGGAGTCATTTAATTCCACTGCACCCAATGTAAGGTTTCTTAAACTTTATACGTGTTTATTTCCTCGTTTTAGAAAGTTCATATTTAGGGTGTTAATAAACATACTTGTGAGTAGATCTAAGATCCTGGTAAAATAATTCCAAACGGAAAAATATACTTAAATAAAATTGTACCAAAATTAATTATTTAAATAATTAATTTCACAATGTATAATATTTTCCTATTTAAATATTAGAAATAATAAGTAGTCTAGAAATAACTATCTAGAAAATATCTTATTTGACTAAGTATCTTTTCAACAAAAATTTGAAAAATATCTAATTTAAGTTATATAGAAAAAATCTAAAACTTAAATAATTTCAAATTTAGATTTAACTAAATATCAAAGATTAAGTTGTAACCACTTAATTTAAAAAATATTCTATTTTAAGTTTAAAACTAACTTAAAAAATATCTTAAGAATCTTTAATAACTAATGCATAGGATTCCTCAACTTAATTTAAAATTTAAATAAAATATTCAAATTTAAGTTAGATATGAAAAATCAGTTGATACAACTAATTTATAACTTAAATAAGAATATTTAATTAAATAAGCTCGAGAAAGAATCTAGTTAGTTAAAATTCTTTATTTAATTAAATACAAGAAAAATACAAATAGTTTGTCTAGAAATAATATCTAAAACTAAAAGTATTTTTCTTAAAATTAACTTTAAAATATTAAAATGAAAATAAATTTCATATATTTTAAAAGTTAATTATGTTGCTAATTCAATTTTATTAGGTCAAACTAATATAATTAACCTAGTACAGTTTTTCAAATCAGGCAAATGGGCCTTCACAATTGGGGTAGTTCATGTGAGGGGGTGCTGGGTTCAGTATGTCGTACCCACTTCTATGGCTCCCAACTCTCACACAAGGCCCAAAAGAGAGGAATTTAACCTTAAAATAAATAACTGTTATTAATTGAATAGGTCCAAGAACTAAATGGACCTAAATAAAATCTATCATGGTGTGACATTTTATTTAGCAACAACCTATATGCATCTATATAATAAAATAAACACATAGGCTCACACAGGCACACACTTGGATGGATCCTATCATGTTGCTAGGTCATACACAGATGAAAGAAGATTGTAAAATTTACCTGTTACAAATTATTAACTTGACCAAGGGAGCCATGAGTTAAAATCAGATCATTGGATCTGTCAACAAGTTAACCATGGCTATTTGCAATCAAGTAATAATAGGTTTTGAAAACTTACACACAAGCTAAAACCACATACTCCTGCAACAAGGTTAGCTGGATAGTTGGAAGTAGGATTTATTTAATTTTAAATAAATAAATTTCGAAAATAAAATAATTAAATAAATAAATAGAATTAATATTTAATTTTTCGAAAAAATAAAATAAATAATAAAAAAATATTAATTTATTTTTCGAAAAATAAAAAAATAATTTAATTTCAAAATTATTAAAAATAAATATTTAAAATTAAACCTACAATTTTAAAAAATTAGGTTTCAACTAACTTAAATATCATTTCAAAATTTGCTAACTACTTTTAAAAATTAAATGTTATTTTATAAATAAAAATTAAATATAAATTAAAAAAAGATAAATTAAATATCTTTTTCAGATTTTAAATTTAATTTAAATAAATAAAATAATAAAATTTAAAAGTTAGCAAAATATCTTACATCTATTTAAAATTACATGATTATAGTTATCTTATTTTAAATTTAAATAAGGTCAAATTATTTAAAAAAAAAATTAATTTAAAAAATTTAATATCTGACCTTAAATTTAAAAATAAGATAAGATATAATCAAATTTAAAAATAAGATAGATAATTAAGCAAAAAAGATAGATAATTAAGCAAAAAAGATAGATATTTACTAATTTCAAATTCAAATTACACTAATATCATTAATTAAAATAAAAAAAATATTAAATAAATTAATTATGATAATTAGAATTGAATTAGGAATAGTAAATATATAAATACAAAACTACACAAAAAATCGGAACATAAATCCATGAAAAAGCATGAAAAAACGAAGAAAAACGAAAAAAATTGTGAGCTGTACGGACGGTATGCGTTGCATACCTGTCCGCGTGCGCTCACAGAGTTGCTGGTCGAGAAACCTCTGCGGGAGTGGGAATCTGCAGCATATCCGCGCGCGGAATGGGGTGTCTGCAGACATCCGCGCGCGTTGCTCGGACAAAATCCTGTCCGAACACGCGTGTGACCGAGGTGTACTCGGTTCCTCGCGCGCGTGAGGATGCACAACAACCTTATCTTTTTTTTTGAATCTTCGAAAAATCATAACTAATTCAAATTAAATCGAAATTGAGTTCTGTAAAAAAGTAACTTGCTTAATTTCTTCCATACTATCCAATAAAAATAATTCCAGAAACAAAATTTCAATTATTTTTCACGAAAATTCACAAACGTCAGTCAATAATCATATAACACTCAATACAACATGAAACCATCCAAATAACAAATAATCGTTTTAAAGTCCAAATTTCTTGCAAGCAAATCAATTATCATGGCTCTGATGCTAGTTGTTGGAACTTTATTTTTTACCAGGATCTTAGATCTACTCACAAGTATGTTGTTTAACACCTTAAATATGAACTTTCTAAAACGATAAAATAAACACATATAAAGTTAAGAAAACCTTACATTGATGCAGCGGAATTAATATCTCCTTCCACTCAGATCTCTAACCCTTGTATCCTTTCTGTCGCAGAGTATAATTAAGATCTGAGCCCGAATGTCCTTCTCTTTGAGTTTGATCCTTCACAGTCTTCTAATCTATGATTGAGTTACTGCTTGCTGTGTGTGGGCACTTACTCTTTCACTAAGGTTCGAAATTTTAGGAAGAGAAAAGAGAAGAGGGTTTCGGCCAAGGTATAGAGAATAAGGAAGGCTCAGTTTTTTTGAAGAGAGAAATTTCTGTCAGAAGATGTTATGAAAACTTGTTATTTGACTGAGCCATCACTTTCTATTTATAGGCAACTACTAGGTTTAGGTTAGGAATTATTTGGCATTAAAATAATAAAAATATCAATTTGAATTTCCACAATTAGTGGCCGGCCATAGTGTGATAATGGGCCCCACTTGATTTTGCAGTTTTAACAAATTTTATTTCTATTTTCTTAAAAACGCCAACTTTCCAATTCTAACCATTTAAATGCGAAAACTAATTATTTAATAACTAAAATAGATTATTAAATAATATTGTCATTTAACTTAATTATTAACTAGACATATAAAGTCCATTAATAAATAAATAAACCTAGAATATTTTTTCTTTACAATTTCGCCCCTGCTTAGTGAAAATTCATAAAATTAGACATAGTCTAACTTTAGAATTATAATTGATCAATCACGAATCAATTAATGAGTCTTACAAGCAGAATGTTCTCAACTAGAATGGGGGCCATGGATCTATATGCTGAGCTTCCAATAAGTGAACCAAATTTACCAAGTAAATTCCTACTTATTAATTCTTCGTTGAATCTACTCTTAGAACTTAGAATTGCACTCTCAGACTTATATAGAGCATATTATATGTTCCACGATATCAATATGCTATCTCATTTAACCATTGTTATAATCTTATTGTGATTTAAAGATCCTCTATATAGATGATCTACATCGAGATGCGATTTCTTTACTGTTCTCACCCCTCAATGTATTTTGCCCCTTAAAACACTTAGCTACCTGTAAATGGTGTTTAATGATCTAATAATTAGTCAGTTAAACAAGAGCTCATCCATTTACTTCTATTTGCTAAGCTCGAAGGGAATCATCACTTGACTTCTATACACCAGTAGAAGCTATAGATTCCATATTTATGTTCAGCACTCCCACTCAATCATACTATCATGTTCCCAAAATATACGTATCACCCTGACCCAAAAGTAGGCTTAACTAATAAATCAAAGAACATGAATAACACTCATGAGTTGAGCCTAAGCATATTAGGATTTAGATTCTTTTAATCTTAAGATCAACTACTGATATTGACTTGGAAAGATATATAACGGTAAGTTTGTAATATCTTAACTTAGTTGCAATATCGGTTCAGTCCAATGTATACTCCATACATTCGAAACTAGTATACTTTACTAATGTTCTGGAAAGAACATAACACTTACTCCAAGTGTAAGTACACATCATCGCTGATTATCACATTAGTGTAAATCCAAAACACTGATGAAACAGGCACATAGTCTTTTGAGTCATATGATCATAATCACATTCCACTGTGTTGACGATACTGTAATTGTGAATAAATATATGATCTGGATTTAACTGATTTTGTGTGTGTGAATGAAATAAACATATTAAACCATTAGCATGTAAAATTCATGCAAACATAAATCACTTCAAATTTCTTATATTGATTACTAATCAGATTGTAAAGAATTTTATTTAGGGCATAAAACCCAACATATAGAACCTCTTATCTTGCAACAAGCTTTAGCACATCCCAAATGGAGGGCAGTTATGGATACTGAATGAGTAGCTCTCGTTAGAAACAAAACTTGGACTATGGTTTCTTATGTTGATGGCATGACTATGGTTCAAAACAAGTGGGTTTACAAATAAAAACTCAATACTGATGGTACTATTAATAGATTCAAGACACAATTAGTGGTAAAAGGGTTTCAACAAACCCTAGTATTGACTACTTCGACACCTTCAGTCCAGTAGTAAAAGCTTCCACCATTCAGCTTATGTTTACTTTTGTTGTGATCTTTGGCTGGGAAATTCAGCAAATAGATTTTGATAATGCATTCTTGAATAGTAAATTGAAATAAACAGTTTACATGTTTCATTCAAAAGGCTTTGAAGACCCCATATATCCCAATCATGTGTGTAAATTGAGGAAAGCATTGTATGAGGTTAAACAAGCTGCAAGAGCCTGGTATGACAAGTTGAAGCAAGCATTATTATCCTAGGATTTTTAAAATCTCTATCTCAGAGAACTCCCTCTTCTTCAAACATAATAAGGGGTCATCTCATACTAGTTCTCGTGTATGTAAATGACATCCTTGTGACTGGTGCTCAACCACAGGATGTGCACCAAGTTATTTCTCATATCCATAGCAAGTTTCCTTGAGAACTGTTGGCTAGGTTAGTTACTTTCTTGGTTTTGAAGCCCACCAAAATGATTCTAATATTCACCTCTGTCAATCCAAATATGATATGGATATTCTACAAAGAACAAATATGTTGAAATCCAATTCTTGTACAACCCCTATCAGCCTTGGTCACAAATTGTACACTTCCAATAGTGAACCATTTGCTAATCCTACTCTTTATAGAAGCACCATTGGTTCTCTGCATTATCTCACTCTCACAAGGCCAGACCTATCCTTTGCAGCAAATAAACTAAGTCAGTTCATGCAATCACCAACTGTTGCTCATTGGTACGCCTTAAAAAGAGTGTTGAGATACATTAAGGGCACCCTTAATAGAGGTCTTATCTTCAAACCTGCATCTTTTCTTATCCTTGAGGGGGTTCTCAGATGTTAATTGGGTGTGTGATATTCAAGATAAAAAATCTGTAACTAGTTTTTTATGTCAAGTTTGGCGGCAATCTAATTTTATGGAGTTCTCAAAAACAAAGCGCTGTATCTCGCTCTAGTATTGAAAGCGAGTATATGGCCATTTCTACGACTGCTACAGAAGTTGTGTGGATTACTTCTGTACTACATGAACTAGAAATCAATTTGTTCAACAAACCTGTAATCTGTTGTGATAATCAAAGTGCTCAAATGCTAGCCTCTAATTTTGTCTTTCACTCCTAAACAAAACACATTGAGGTTGATGTTCACTTTGTTAGAGAATTAGTTTTGCAGAGCAAGATTGATGTGTCCTATATTCCAATTGAGGAACGACCAGCTGACATATTTACCAAGGCTTTAACTTTTCTAAAGTTTAATTTTTTGTACAACAAGCTTTCATTGGAATACTTCCCGTACAACTTGAAGGGGCATATTGAGAAAATGAATGATAGCTGTGACTAAAACGATTATTAGTTAGAGGTTGTTACATGTTAGTTGTTAGTCTAAGCTGAGTTGAACTTTTGGTTGCTAGAATCTTGTAAGTATTAAGGTCTATATATACACCTTTCTCTTGTATATGAAATATACAATAATAATACAAAAGACCTCTATTCTCTTCACGTTATTCTCTATTTCTCTCTGTAAGAAATTATTTAGTTTTTGCTGTTTGGGATGGAAACTTGATTTCCATCCCTTTGCTTATATCTAAAAAAATAATACAAAATTAAATTAAATTAAATATTTTCAACTACAATAATTCTATAATTAAAACTATAATTATGTATATAAGATTCAATTAAAGACATGTACAAATTTAAGCCTTATCCCCTAACTTGTGTAATCTTATTCGTCATGGGATGTCGATCTTTTGCAAGCGTTTGTTGTGTATTTTCATGAATGAGTCCTCCTTTCATGCATGGTAGAGTCGTAGCTCTCTTGATTCTATTCAGATGGAGGTTACTTTTAAAATTATTGATAAAGTCCCTACAAGTATTAAATAGATTGTTAGAGGGTTGCAACGAAATGAGGTAGAGTTTTTGTGATTTTGGCTTCGCCGGTGTTGTTTAGACGTAATAAGTTAGTCCATGAGGATTATGATATGCCCAATGTTATGGCGGTTGAGTGGTGAGATAATTATTGGAACAATTACCAACTTGTTAATGCTTCTCTTGGTCCGTCTTGGAAGCATGTTCGTCACGATATCAATGGCATCTTTCGCTAACTGATACAATGAAGCTAAATAGCAATGCAACAATACTGAAGCTTGAGTTTAAATTTGGATTGGGTGCAATGTTCAAGGACTGAAATGGAGCGACTTTGGTGTCGGTGATTCGTTGTTTGGAAGCTTATCTCGAACCCGTGCTGGCCAAGGTGATCTAATTTGGTTTGTCTATGACTTTGGCCATCTGTTTGGGTTTCCAACAACTAATTACAGAGTCGAATTGCCTCACATCCATTACTTTGCTAAAGTGAGTCTAATTTTTCTTTTGGTTATTTATTAATTATAAATATTGCCATATTATCACTTATCTTTGTTTATCTTTTATTTCTGCAAAACCAATAGCATAGCTCATGCGCCTATTAATTTGGCTCATATAAAAAATGATGATACTACAATTTTAAAAGGTTAATTATGAGGTTTTCTCCTACCAACTTTGACACGTATCAATTTTTGTCCTATGTTAAATTTTATTAATGTGACGATTATTCATGTACTAAAGTGTGTCATTTAAATTTTAACATGTACTAAATTGTATTATTTGAACTTTAATCCACATTAGACATTTATTAGTAGACTTGAAATGAAATTTATACAATAATTCGAAATTTTTTTTGAACTCAGTGAAAAATTTAAAGAAATAATTTGGTACGTGAAAATTTTAGAAAAAAAAAAGCTACTTAGCCTTAAAAAAAAATTGAAAGAGACGACTTAAACATGGTCGTTTAATACAAGATCCGTTACCGACCTTCTCGCCATTTGCAAGCGCTTCAGTTACCAAATATCGTCGTTGAAGGTTCGCAGTGTTCGTTTTCATGGACATGGAGGCATCACAAACCAATTCCGAGAACCCTAACCCTAACCCCAACCCTAACCCCAGCCCTACACCTATCCGTAATGCCAATTCAATATCTTCTTCTTCTCCGGTGTGGCCAACCATAGACGGCCCACTCGGACTCTCAGAGGAAGACTCAATGAATTATGCCCGCAGATTCTACAAATTCGGCTTCCTTCTTCTTCCCTTGCTTTGGGCGGTCAACTGCTTCTACTTCTGGCCTGTTCTGCGTCATTCTCGCTCCTTCCCTCGCATTTACCACTGTATGCCCCAGTATCCCTCTCCCTCTCTCTATCTCATTTCTTTAATTTTGATTTACGTTTTAAATTTGTACTCTTTTTGTTGAATGTGATGAAATAAATAAGCAGTGTTAATTTGATAGTTGAGAAATTTTACGATCAGGTTCCTCGATTTCTGTCCTTATTCTGTTATTGGTGGTAATTGTGTTTTGCTCACTACCATTTTATTTTACTTTCTGCGTTTTGTTGGAGACAGTCTATTGCTAAGTTTAAAGAGTGTTTGCTTAAACAACTTCATTTTAAGAATATGTATAGTTTTAATTTATATTAGCAACCTCAGTGGCACAATGCTCGTCTGTTTTCATGGTTTGAGTTCTGTTATTTTGGTTTATTTATTGGCTTTAGTACGAGATATGAGCTCTGTGTAGTTTTTTTGTTCTATCACTGTAAATTTGTGAGACCATAGCCAGGTGTTTTAGAGCAGCTATAGTGTAGATACCATGAGAGGTATGATTGTATCAAGTTAGGAACTTATTTACGAGGTATGTTAATATCATTATGAGATATTCTTGAATTTAATTTAGTACTTAGAATGGTGGATATGAAAGAGATTGAGTTTTTAATTTGACAACGGAAGGTTATTTTGGTTATTCTTGAAAGAATGCTTAATGTACAAGGAGAAACGATGAAGAATGCTATCTATAGACTGAAATTTGTTTAGTGAAGTCCTATTATAAGCTCAGAGAGATTGGTTGATAAAGAAATGAGTGATAGTCTGAATGTAACTTTAGCTTGACTTGATTTAGTTTATTTCACTGTTCTTTTTGTTTGTTTGTAATTTTGGACATGTTTAAATAGCAAATCTACTGAAGCTAGAAGACTTCAAGGACTTTTGATCGTTGAGAAGTAAATCCAACTTAGATGTTGAACTAAGGTTGCATGTCTATAAGGAAGGAGTTAAACTAAGCCAGCTTACTGTTTTTTCTGAAATTAATATGAATAAAATGTAGACGATGGCTGGGTGCAAATTGAAGCTTCTAGGATAGTGATGCGTTTGTGGTTTGAAATATTTGGGAATGCCTTTTGGTGACAACCCAAGGAATGTTAGTTTCTGGGAACCTATTATGGCTAAAGTTTCGAAAGGATTGGATGTTTGGAAACACACTTATCTATCTAGAGAAGGGAGGCTTACCTTCATTGAATCCGTTTTAACCTCGTTATCGATCTATTACGTCATTTGTTCAAGGTACCAAGGTTGGTCTTTTAGTGTTTGAAAAAAGCTGATGTGTGACACTTTTTGAGAGGGAGGTGACTTAGATGGAGGAAGTTGTCATTTGGTAGCTTGGGAAATGGTGTGTAGATCGAAATGTAAAGGAGGGCTTGGGATAGGCAATTTGTGAGAAACAAGTCACTTTTAGTGAAGTGATTATGGAGATTCCCAAAGGACCAAAGTTCCCTATGGTATAAAAGTCAGGTTGTCAAAAGAAAAGAAAATTTGGGCTGAGAGAAGGTAAATGGGAAGTAAATAGAGGTGTAAAAGGATGACTGCTCGTTGCCCTTGGAAAAGTGCCACCTCTGTGTAAGACGAGTTTTGGAAATGGTGAAGTTCAAAATGGAAAATGGTCAAGAGATACGGTTTTGGGATGATGCTTAGTTAGGAAACATGTCATTTAAATGCGCATTTCCAAGCTTAGCCAGACTTTTTAGTAAGAAAAATAGGTATATAGTGGATTTTTTTTTTGAAAGATGATGGAACAAGGACTGGGATCTACATTTTGCCAGAAATCCCAGTGACAGAGAGCTCCTAGATGTGATAGAATTATTTTTGGGATTGTACAATGTTAATCTATGTGGAATGCTAGAGGATAGGAGAGTTTGGTTGGGGGATAGTATTGAAATGTTCTTTGTAAATCAGCTTTTGAGAGTTTGGGTGTGAATGATATTATATAGAATTATCATTACCCATCGCTCAAACTTTCACCTTGTCTTCAAGGTGAGTGTTAAATAGTCTATTTCGAATTGTTCCTTCAATATCTTGCCTTGATATTTAAAAAAAACTCAAAGGGTGTGCTTCCTTATCAAATTTGAAGTGAGCTAATTTGCAGTTGGATTCTGATACACCACCACTTAAGACTTACACTAAGAGGCATAAGGCAAGTGTTGATGTGGCAGTTAGAATTATTGACAACACTTATTCTAATGATAACACTTAGGGATTAATTGTTTTTAGTTGTGACTTGTGAGTTTGTTTGTATAAATATAGGAGATGATTCATTTGTATTCTTTTATGAAAAGCATTGTGAAGAGAGTTGAGAGACTTGGGAGTTACCTGGCTGACTTGAAAAGCTAGGAAATTGTTACTGTAAGTCTTTGACAATCAATATAGCTCATCTTCTTCATTTTTTTTTCTCTTCTGTCCCTTTGTGCTGGTGTGTATCATTTATGGTATTAGAGCAGGTCGACTGGGATAGGTCAAGATGCCCAAGAAACCAGGAAAGTCAGATTAAGAAAAATTAGGGGAGTTGTTGAATATGGAGGAAACGGTGGATTCAAGAATTGTGGCCGTGTGGGATGAACTAGGGTCTGTTCGTGGGGAAGTTGGCTCTATCTAGAACGATATGCAACGATTCCAGGAAGAACTCCTGGAGATGAAAGAAATGATGAGTTCGCTTCTTGAAAAACAAAAAGAAGGGAGTGGGTCGGCGAGAAACGCCACTCATGAAGTCCCACAACGTCGATTAAATTCATGTTAAGTCAATAGATGAGTTGCTTGATGAACTCCATGGAGCCCAAGTGTTTTCTAAGCTTGATCTTAAGTTGGGGTATCACCAAATAAGGGTACGGGAGGAGGATCTGCCAAGATTTGATTGCATGATGGGCACTATGAGTTTCTAGTTATGCCCTCCAGCCTCACCAATGAGTTTCTAGTTATGTTGTCCGACCTCCCCAATGCTTCGCTACTTTCTAATCGTTGATGAATGACATTTTTCAGTCACATTTAAGGAGGTTAAAGCTGGCATTTTTGATGATATACTGATTTTCAGTTAAAACGAGGCTGACCATGGGGAAAATCTCTCTATTGCGCTGAAGTACTTCAACAACATCAACCTTTTGCCAATAAAAATAAGTGTGAATTTGGTCAAAGGCAGCTGGCCTTTTTGGGACATATTATTTCAGGCAAGGGCAAACACTATTAAAGTGGCTGCCATGAAGAATTGGGTAGGTCCCTTCGCAACATCTGAGAGCTAAGAAGATTCTTGGGTTTGACTGGTTATTACCGTAGGTTTGTGGCTGGGTATCCGCAAAATGCTTGGCCTCTCACGGAACAACTCAAAAACGACAAACTTTGGATGGAATGAAGAGGCTGATAAGGCTTTTCAAGAGTTGAAGCACGCCACGTGCACTGTGCCCGTTCTAGCTATGCCTTCCCAGCATTTCATTGTGGAAACTGATGCCTCCGGTTATGGTCTTGGTGCCGTGCTCATGCAAGGGTCTGAGCCTATTGCTTATTATAGCCACACTCTTGGCTAGGAGTGGGCATCCGATCCAATCCAATTAGTAATTAGATTTGAAAAGTCATTATCTGATCCAATCCAATTAAACTTCAAAATCCAATCCAATCTGATGCAATTACTAATTGGATTGGATCGATTTTTTAATTGGATATCTAATTACACACCTAAATTTTAGTATTAACATAAAAATATAAAGAAAAATATGTAAAAATTAAATATCTCCCTTTATTTAAGTTTAATACTCAATAAACATACCATCGTTACAATGTAATGTAACTAAAAGTTTCAAATAATTAAAATAACATTTCTAAGTAATAAAATAGAACAAAACATCATGAAAATAAATTTACAAAACAACCAAGTGTTACAAATTCAACACACACAAAAAAAAAATTCAATAAAAATATAATTAGTATATATTATATTGTTTATTATATAAGTAAATATAAATAAATTTTTAACATATATAAATGTAATTTGATTGGATCGGTTTTTAATTGAATTTTGAGATTGACATCCAATAACCGATCCAATCCAATTAGAATCCAGCTTTTAGCATCTAATCCAATTGTAATTGGATTGGATTGGATCAGTTCAATTAGATTGGATTGGATGTCGCCCCATCCCTCTTGGCCCGAGAGGAAGATTAAAGTTCATTTACCAAAAAAAATTAGAAAAAATGGTAAGGACAGAAACCTTACTGAAAATTTCAGTATCTTTCGAATTGTTACACTTTAGTACCAATTTAATTGAATTATTCTATTTCAGTATCCCTAACAGCTCTGAACTTGACGCTGACCATTTCTTCCAATTCCTGCAGTTCTTCAGAATTTTCATGGTCATTTTTCTCTGGTTTCTTTGGTTCTGCCCTCCCAGTCGTCTACTCTTATACCATTTTATACATAGAGTACCAATTCAATTTTCAAAAGATTTAGAGTATCGGCTCTTCATTGACATCACAAAAGAATTTTTAAATTTCCAAGCTTTTCGAGATACTTGGATATCTCCCTGAGTAAGTTTTACTCTCTTTGTACAAATCAATTCTTAAATCTTTACAATTAATCAGCCCCTTTATGCTAACTCACTCCCAACTGATTTTTAACTAACACCTTAGGACTATTAGGAGAGCTCACTCAAAAACATTTCATCACAGCCACTAAAGATCTGACAACTCAGCTACCATAATCCTTATCAATTATACTTTTGAGACTAATATCAAGGCCTATCAGAAGATTTTTATTCGGTTTCTGTCTTTAAATTGTATAAATGTCAATGAGGTTTGGCATAAAAGAAGACCTTATTACGCCCCTTCTCCAGGGTGGTGTGTGTTGTGCAAATCTAATGGAGAAAGTGCTTATAATTTATTTTTTCATTGCTGTTTCTCCCTGGAGCTATGTTTTAAAGTCCTGAAGGAATTTGGCATGGAATGGGTTATACCTTCTCAAGGCATAGATATTCTGTCCATGTTTATAGAAGGTGATAAAAGAAGGCAGCTGCTATGGAAGGTGGTGACCGTGGCTGAATTCTGGGCTTTGTGGCTGGAGTGAAATAAGAGAATTTTTTTTGCGATAAAGAAGAATCTGGACAGATGTTGTGGGAGAAGATCAGAGTCTGGGTGGCTGTGTGATTGTTTGAAAAAGAGTGGAAAGATATTTAGTATAGATCCTGTTTGGAATTGGAAGTGTAATTTGTAACCTGTTTATTTTGTTTCGTTTTTTGGAAAATGTTATACATATTTTCCTGTTTTTTGTTAGTTTTATAGGTAGTACATTTTTGTATTCCAATCTGCCAGCAATGTCTTTTGGAAAATGTTATAGCTACGCATACATATTGGTAGCACTGCTGCCAGCCATACGTTTGTTACTAGGAACGTTTATTTTGCGTTTTTTACTTTTCTCTGTTCTTTGGGTGATATGATTTTTTATTTTTTGAATTGGGTGGTATGATTTTTGTACACACTGTAACTTAAATTATTCTCTTCATTACTAATACAATTAGTGTTTTATATATATATATATATATATACTAGGTGATTGTTACGTGCCACGTAGTGTTAGTTTTATTTAATATTTTAGTTTTTTATTTGAATTAATAATTAAAATAGTATAATTATTTGAACGATTTGTTTTATAAAAATAAAATATGTGTCAGTATATTTAGTAAGTAAAATATAGTTGTGTTATAATAATGTATGTTATTAATAGTAAAATGTACATTAATCTTCTAATTGAAAAAAGTTCTATTATCTCATTTCATATCTAATAATAGCTACACAACTATATATTTATAGACTTTCATATTCTAATATTTTTCAACCTTCTCCTCTTGGTGGTAAAATTAAAAATAAAACTAAAAATAAGCACAAACATATAAGGTAAATACTAATTACAGCCCATTTTTTTTTTTTATTATTATTTTTTTAAGCCCAAGCCCAAAAATCTCTAAGCCAACACAATCAATCTTCTTTTATATTATCTTTTCTAAATATGTTATCTATATTTTTCTTTTTTAAAAAATAAATAAAAAAATTATTAATATTCTCCCAAGATAGGTTTGTTAGAGTAATATGTGGCTAAGATGATTTTTTTAATTTAAAAAGAGATTATTAATATTTAAAAGATTGTTTATTTAAAAGATTGTTTAATTTTTTGGGTTTAATTATTGGGTTTATTTTTTAACGGGAGATCAAACCTAATCGTTAAATTTAACAGAATATTCTTTTATTTTTAAGTATATTCTGTTAAACCAAGAAATGCCGTTAGATAGGCACTTTTAATATATAAAGATATATATATATATATTTTTTTTTTTTTTAAAAAAAGAAGACATGCCATTCCTCATTCTTTGATGGTGTTTTAGAAGTTTGTCATTTCAATTCATTTTAAGGTCAATTTTCAGATGCTTATTTTGATAGTAGTGAACTTTCAAATTTACAGGAATAAGAGAGTTTGTAATATCCTTGGATTATGGTTTGTTTGTAGTCCTAACCTGATATTTACTGTAATCTGGGATTTTGCTCTGTGTTTTTCTACTGATTCTGCTTCAATGGGGAGCTAGAAACAGTTCTGCATGTATTGCTTACCCTTACTGTGCTATGCATTTTGAACCTACATGGCACAAATGTCTTTTAACAAAGTATAGAAGTTGAAGAAGTAAAAGTTGATCCTCGGTAGGTCGCTTTTACTTCAAATTGTCATCGCTATAAAGTACATATTACTAGTTATTTTTTTTTTTTTGGTTGATAATGTTTTTCAATTTCCTATTTTTTATGGGAACATGTGATTTAGGATTTTGAATGTCACAATATTAGATGACGAATTGACTGTTTAGTTAATTCACTCTGTTTCAGTGTTAGTACTTTGGATTGATCCCATGAGCATGAAGTCCATCTGTGTGGCGCAGCTAGTTATGTATCAAAAGAAGATTTCTTCCATTGAGCATTGCTAGTCGGTCTAACATTTAATCGCTTTTGTAGATGTTGTGAGATCTGCAATTGGGTTCACAGTGTTTACAACCCTTCTCTCTTCATGGGCCCTCACATTTTCAATTGGAGGAACGCACCTGTTTGGCCCTGTGTGGGATCAACTAGTAATGTACAACCTTGCTGACAAATTAGGCTTGACCAACTGGAGCTAGAGATGTATGTCTATTCTTATTCCTTTTGTCTTCCTCTTCTTTACTATATTAGTTGATTCGAGTGGTTGGGACTGTTTGTTTGTTTGTTTATTTGCATTATTGCTTATTACCATAAAGGACCTTGTATATCCCATTGCTGTAAGATGCTATATGCTGACATTAAATTAGAAATTGGTCCTCTCTATCTTCATCTTGTGTGTAAGTACAACCACGTGACACCACATGTCATAAAGTCTGGTATGGAATCAACTGTCATGACCTAGGCATAATATGAAGGAATCCCTCTTTTTTTTTTGGTATTGCTGTGTTATTTAACAAGTTAACTGTTACCTATTTCTATATTCATTATATCTTGTTTGTATGGCTAACCTTTCTCTTAGTGTTCCATTTTGAATTTCTACAAGTTACAATGATTACGAAAAAAAGAAAATGGTCATTTGTAAAGAGAGAAACATTGAGAAATCTTAGAATTATCCTTCCTTCCCACCTAGTCGTATAAGATTTTAGTTTGATAGCTTTTCCATAAATTAAATTCAACCTTGTGCATGACAACAGACACGTTTTCTTTAATTATTCTTCCTTGGAAAATAACTGTGTAGATTTGTTTAGTTTTTCCCTGTTTCTTTTGTTAACAAGCTCCTTTTTTCTTTGAGGACCGCAATTTTTCTTATTCATCAATAAAGAAACATTCTTAGCGAAGAATAATAATATTAAATAGAGAAACCAAGTCCAAGGGTTGTTGGTCAATGGAAACAACCGTTTTTTTTGTACAGTCCAACACCTATTGGTCAAGGTAAACTTAATAGTATATATAGGCTTGAAGAGAGAAATGTATTGTTTGTTGGATTAAGCACGTGATTGCTCAAATAACGTAGATGGGATGTCATTGTCACATGCTGATGCTTGATAAGTTCATTGTATGAGTGTTTGAGGTTTTTGATATAATTTCTAGGACATGGGATTTGGTTAACTTGTGTCCCATATATATTATATGTGTGGATTGGTCATGCAATTAAAATCAAAATGAATAAGTTACTTGATTTTTCTACTTTTATCTCTACAAAACAATACACTCACTTGCCTCAATGTTATTTGGTCTCATTATAAACGTTTTTTTTTTTTTCTGCTTAACACAATGTAACTTTTTCATTATGGTGTAAAAGTAGAAAAGCTAGGCTGGCCGTAAGAAATTTTAGTAGTTGACAGGTTTTGGAAATAAAGAAATCATGAGACGTTGTAGGCGTCTAGAATGAAGTTTGTATATAATTAAAATTAGTTACGCAACTTAATTGTTGGTTAAGTTGTCAAGTCAAGTTCCACTCAAAAACGAAGGAGCTCTTTCATATTATCATTATTATTTTACTGCCGTCAAGACAGAACTCCTAAAACTTTACTTGAGGACAACACTTTTTTTGACTTCTATGTCCATAATTTCTATTAGGATTGGTTGAATTTTGTAATAAGGTCATTATGAACCATTGAATTTTGTTTTTTTTTTGGACAAAAAAGAAGAAAAAAAAAATGTTCCATTGAGACGAAAATCTAGTTAACAATATCCATAAGAAAAAATGATATATAACTTTTTTTTTTCTTGAAATTAACATTATTTAATTTTTGGTCTCAAAACTTTCTCAAAAAATCTATACATTTTGGAAATAGCTTTTTGTTCGAGTTAGAGCCTTGTTTACAACACTACCCCATAAATTGAATTTTTGGTAAAATCTTCTAAACTTAACTTTTGTTTTGATACACTATTGTTAGGGAGCCAATGTTAAGTGTTAAATTATATTGCTGATGTGTATTCAATTATAGACATGAAATATTGGGGTAAATACTATTTTGGACATTGTGTTTTGCAAAAGTTATCGATTGGACGCTGTGTTTTGTTAAATGACAAAATAGATCCTCTATTTTCCAAAATGGTAAAAATAGGACCATGAGCTTAATTTTTGACAATTTTTATTTTTAATATAACCAACTTGAAGATAATTCTTAATACGAACAGATACAAAAAATGTAAAATTTTTTATCATAGCACTTTTAGATCGAATTATAATTAAATTTTATTTTGGGTTGACCCAAGAATTTTACTTTCTGCAGAACTCACATTTTTCTTTCTTGATGTACAACTTTTCTTCCCTCAACTTTGTCAACACCTTCCTTAGCTGTTGCAGGTGCTCCTCCAACGAGTTGTTGTAGATCACAATGTCGTCCAGATATACCACAACGAACTGATCCAAGAATTCATATAGTACATCATTCATCAGATTACAAAATGTCGCGGGGGCGTTAGTCAACCCAAAATGCATCACTAGAAACTCAAAAGACTTGTACTTCGTCACACAGGTAGTCTTGGCTTCATCTCCCACCGCAATTTGAACCTTCCAGTATCCTGCCTGGAGGTCTAACTTGCTGAAATATGATGGTTTTTTAGTCTATCAAACAAATCTACTGCATTTGGCACTGGGTACATGTTCTTTACCATGACTTTATTCAAAGCACGACAGTGCACGCACATCTGTAATGACCCATTTGACTTCTTCTGAAAGAATATCGGGGCACCATAGGGAGCCTTAGAGGGCACCATATATCCAGATTCCACCACCCCGTTTAGTTGTTTCTTGAGTTCTTCTAGTTCGGAAGGACCCATCTTGTTCGGTGCCTTGGCGGGTGGAATCGCAGGTGGTACTAACTCAATCTTGTGATCAATTGCCCTCCTAGGAGGGAGTTCTTTTGACAACTCATCTGACATTGCGTCGGCAAACTCTTCCAACAACTCAGCCACTTCATCGAGTACTTCTACCCACTGATCTGGTTTAATTTCTTTCAAGGCAAACCTTTCTTCTTTATAGAATTTTCAAATTGCATTGTTGATTCCAACACAACGTCTTTCCCTTTTTTCTAAATTGAGGGGATTGCTTCAACAAAGCACATGCACTCCTCCTCATAAATCATTACCCATTTCAAATGAGGTGCAACCATTGCCTTGGCTGCGCTCAAGAATTCTACTCCGAGAATCATGTCGAAATCAACCAAGGGGACTACCATAAGATTGGACTGAGCTTCCCACGATCCAACTTTTAAAATGACCGTAGCAGATCCTTGGATTGGTTTTGCCTCTGAATTTACTACTGTCGACTGGGTTGAAATTTAAACCACTTCCAAACCAAGTCTACTCGCCTCTTTTTGAGCCACGAAGTTATTCGTTGCCCACGAGTCCACCATGGCATCGCTTCCCTCCCATTGACAAACACCTTCACATATATCAAGCCTCTAAACAGATTTGATTTTTTCGTAGTGATGGCACTGAGAAGTTGTAAGGGATTCATTCTAGAAGTTGGTTCTTGCTCACTGTCGCTTCGTCCGTCTTGTGCAATCAGGGCATTCAACTTCTCTCGATTAGGACATTCTCTCGCCATGTGAGGACCATTACAGATGAAACAACCAACACCTTTCTTAGTGTTTGTCTGTGATCCTTTTTGGTTATTGCCACCAGTGCCATCCTTCTTCTTGCGTTCCTGATTTTGCCCACCTTTGGGCAAGGAAGGCTGCTTGTGGTTCTTCTTCTTTCTAACTGTTGATTTCTTCGAATTATGACCTTGTAACGAATTTGGATTATACTTGTAATCCACCACTACACCTTTCTTAGTGTTTATCTGTGATCCTTTCTGGTTATTGCCACCAGTGCCATCATTCTTCTTGCCTTCCATATTTTGCCCACCTTTGGACGAGGAAGGCGGCTTGTGGTTGTTCTTCTTTTTCCTTGTTGATTTCTTTTAATTATGACCTTGTGACAGATTCGAATTATACTTGTAGTCCACCAGCTTCTCGGAAACCACAATCGCTGAGGGTAAATCAATTACTGCATGCCTTCTCAATTTAACATGTGCCCAAGGCTGCAATCTTGACAGGAAGTTGAACATCTTGTCCTCCTCGGACATGTTCTTTATATCCAGTAATAACGAATTGTATTCTTTCACGTATTCTTGCACCGAACCAGTGTGCTTATGTTTTTTTAGGGATTCACGAGCAATCCATGCCGTGTTGCATGGAAGGAACTGATCTTTCAATTTCTTTTTCAACACGCCCAAGTCTTAATCTTGGGTCTTCCCAACGTTCATAAGTAAATAAAACAATTAAGCTAACCCAAAAAAATAAAAAATAAAAAATCGATTTTGATAATATATGAGATATTGGTCACTTTCTGTAAATAATTTATTTTATTTTATAAATTAACCCACACTTACTGTACAAGACAAGAAAAGAATAAAGAGGTACGTAAATTTAAATAGAACCTGTTGTTTTATATACTAGAGTATTTCATGCAACAAAAAAAAAAAAGGACATCAATGGAAATATACGAAATGGTTATACGAATTTTTCAAACTAAAAAGGTGTATGCGCTGATAGTATATAGTAGGATATCATCCTAAATGAGCCATGGTAGTATTTTCCAACTGTCATGTTACTATATGGTAGTATTAATTTAGCAAATTCATACAACCTGGTTTCTTACATATATATCTATATCTATATATATCATGATAACATGAAAACTTAAAAGTGAGTAGCCAACCACAACTAATACTAACTTATCTAATACTTGATGGAACTTTTTATAAGACACGAATTAACACAAATATAAATTATTAGATGAATAAATAATATTCCAGATTATGCATTCGCCACAAAATTAGTGTTTGATTTTTTTTTTAAACGGAAAAAAAGACAAATAAATATAATCATAGAGGTCAATCTGCGTGTGGGGGGAATATTGTGGCCACAAATTTGACTCTAGAAAATCTGAGCCGTTGATTAATATTAATAATTTCACCTGAAAATGTGACAAGTTGCTAGTTTATTATTATGATTAATATTCTTTTTAACTACAAAGTGGTAGTTCAACTGTCATTTTCTTGTGCCATTAATTCAATTAAGCATTGTATCCTAACCACTCAATGTACAATGATATTTGGGGTATAATGTTGTTACCCAATGTGACTAAACAAATTGAAAAAGACATCCATATTAAAGACCTACCAACTGTAATCTTACCAAAGCACCATTTTTTTTTGTATATACATTGAAGTGGGATTAATTAGTTTAGTTTAATCCCTTTTCTTAAAAAGTTCAAAAGAAAAAATAAAATTAAATTATATCCCAGAAAGCAAATGAATTAGACACCAAACTGCTTGATCATCATGCCTATTTCGGGCCATCATGCATTGGATGCCACAGTATCATAATAATGTCCAAATATAGCATTTTGCATTTTGGTTTCCATTTTTTTTTTATTAATTAAGCTGATGCATAATGTTTTTAAGAAAATTCCCTCTTAGTTAACTTGGCCACAAAATAAATAAAACAAATGGGTATATATCTATTTATTTTCCTCATTTTTTAGGATGTTGAATTAATTATCCATAGTTTGATTGAGCTCTTTTTTTTCCCTTTCTTTCTATTAATAAGGTCGATAGCATGTGTTAACTTGAATATAGTCATAGTGTCAGCTAGCATTTAAGCAACTGCAATATTGTAACAGATCGCATTAAAGATAGTAGATCGATAATGGGATATGAAATGGTAGGGTTTTTGCAAGAAAAGCTTAAAAATGGACCCTACATGTCCAAATATGGAGCTTAACACACTGGATCGTTTACAATAATATATCTCATTTAAAAGGGGGTTTAGTGGGTTTTGATGCATTAGTCAATATCTTCAATTTTTCAACAGTGTATTTGTTAGTCATTCTATGGAAATGTTAATGTATATACAAATATATTTATATGGCGGGTCTGTTAGAGATTAAGGGAAAATGGGAGTTTTGTGTTGCTTAAGTGGGCTTCTTTTTATTATGAGCTAAGCAGGAACACATAAATAACTTTGTTAATGGTCTTCGTATGTGGATATTATATCAACCGGAAACGACACAAGTTTGTATGCCAAGGTCAAACTGATATTATTTTATTCTCTTGATCTTTTCTTTCATTCTAATTGTCTCTCTTCATTTACATGTATAAAATGTATGCATGTATGTATGGATAATAATGATAAATCATAAAATTCTAAAAAAGCATGAAAATATTTACTTGCCATATTAATTTGGCTAAATTTAAAGCATCTTCAATAGAGTGCTGATGTATTGCTATAGTTTTAGCACACTTGAAAGAAACAGAAAATTACTATTCCAATGTTTTATAAATTATTAAATTTAATAAATGCTATAAAGAAATGTAAATTATGGGACATAAAAACGACATTACCATAGTAATATTGACAACACGTTATGCTTCTAATTATGACAATGACGGAGATGACCTTATCTTTAACCTTTGTAACGACTATATTTCTAAGTTTAACGGTATAAATATGTGTTTCTTGTCAGAGGAATTTAAACAATATAAAAATTTGTGCAAGTATTTAATTCTATTGAGAACACATCAAGATAAAACTTGCAAGTACTTATTTAAAGTAGTGAATACTCAAAGAATTGGCTACTAACAAAGAGAACATAAAGCAAAAAAATAACAAGAACACAAAGAAAGTATATTGGTTCAGTTAGAGCTTGATCTGCTTAGTCTATTGTTACAAAGATTTCAGCTTAGTTTATTTAATTCAGATCACTCGTTTATATAGAAAGCAAATGTCCTTTTGGTTTTACATAACTCATCGATTTTAGAACTGTTTTACAATAAATGACAGCATTAAATTAAAATAAATGTTTAAAGAATAAATGAAGAACAGTTTAATCCGTCTTTGCTTGAAGTGTGGCAACGTATGCGACTTGCTTAGCACGAGTTGCTTGATCGTATTCTCGCACGAACTCGCAGGTTTTTGGTGCATTTTGTATTCACTAAGTGGCTCATGGGCCCATCGTTTGGATGTTTGCGTTCACCTAACATCGCATAAACGAAAATCTCGCATGTTGACAACGTGGGACATATGAGTCCTTGACAAGTCGTCGAACACGATCAGTTATTCAGACCAATCTTTATGCAAAGAAACGATATTTACTAGTCGTAGGGGAGGTCTACCTAGTTGTCGCAAATAATCTGATATATACGCGACTTGTATTAAACCCTCTTGATCCTGCTTGTCTTTGACTATGCAAGGCATAGTACGCTACTAGACCCTGTCCAGGTAGCATCATCTCGCGAGTTCAGGTCATTCGAGGCTAACACTTTGAGAGTCATCAATTAACAGGTCATCATTTCCTCGGGAAGTGGATCCACTTGTCAAATTTATAGGAGACTACTCTCGTATTTTTAGGCAAAAAATTTGCACTATAGCATATGCCCCTAATTTCGCGAATGACAACTGCGTCATATAGGAAAACTATTAAAGAGAGGCATGCGAGTTATTGTCATGAGATGGTGACCTTTAGTTGTCTTGTCGAGGGTTTCAAAAAGACAGCTGTATTAATTATTTTCATTTTCCCAAGATGCCATGTCATCGAAACCCATCAGGGTGTGTGTAGGCATGCTCCTTGGTGACCGTTGGATTCGGTGACCCTTGCTATTTTTTCTGCCATGTGTCTGTATCCCAACAGATAGGGATTTTTTGTATTGAACCCCCTCATATACAAATTGATCCCACTTCATTTCCATCTCATTCCCATTTTCTCATTTTCAGAGTACTTCTCTAAAAATTTCAAACTTCAAAAACCTTTCAAAATTTTGGACTGTCACTTTCCAAAAATGATTTTTCGAAGGCTTAAGAATTTCTAGAGTGTTACTGGAATCCAGGACAACAAATCTTCGTACAAAAGGTTGGTTTTTCTTTCTCAACTCTTTTATAAATATATTCTCTTTGATTGTTCGCATACCTCCTGGGTATTTAGGGATAGAAATTACATGAGATCAATAGACTTACTAAGAGAATCAAAATTTAGGACAAAGTAAGGCAAAGTATAGAGTTTTCTTTAAAAATTCTTGCTTGAAACTTGAATACTCGCATATTTCATGATGAACTTTGAATATTCGCATCTTTATAGTAGAACCCTTTTGCATACTCGCATATTTAGGTTCATTTGTCTCCAAGTCAAAAATTAGCAATGGTTGGGTGTTTCCTAGAGTTTTAATGCTTATTTCTCTTGGTAACCCTTAGGTCACTGACCCAACCACTCCATTAGTCGGTTCTTTTACGTGGATACATATTTTTACATATCAAGTTGCAATTAGAACTAACTGAGTTTTGAAGTGACAGGATGTTTCGAAGTGACTTAATGTTCATTTATTCGCATGACCCTTAAGATATTGAGATACACCCAACCACTTTTTGAGGCTCAAACATTAGTTTTGTTGCTCTTGTTGAACTTAAAAATTTGTTGTTCAGGTGAGGACACTTCTTATTTTAAATTGCACTAGCACCACTGTAACGTCCCCGCTTCAAGCCTCCATTGGGCCCTTACACCCACGGACTAATGGCTCTTATACACGAGTGTCACTCTGGCTGCTTCATGGACTGATGACTGACCCTACAGACCAACACAAGTGTTTTCAGCATGCTTTGTCCTCACTCACACGCTTCTTGGGAAAACTTCCCAGGAGGTCACCCATCCTTGAAATTGCTCCAGGCCAAGCACGCTTAACTGTGGAGTTCTTTCGAGATGGGCTACCGAAAAACAAGATGCACCTTGTTGATATAGGTAGTACCAATCAATCCATTTAAGCTCTCGTTAACTGTGTAGTCCCATACCTGCACAGTCTCAGAATCATCCCACTTGACCTTCACCAGGCAATGTGGAATTGCACAGCTTACCCGGTATTTCTCCTTACGGATCACAGGACTACTAACTGTCATAATTTATTTGTAACGTCCCCGCTTCAAGCCTCCATTGGGTCCTTACACCCACGGAATAATGGCTCTTATACACGAGTACGTCACTCTGGCTGCTTCATGGACTGACGACTGACCCTACAGACCAACACGAGTGTTTTCAGCATGCTTTGTCCTCACTCGCACGCTTCCTGGAAAAACTTCCCAGGAGGTCACCCATCCTGAAATTGCTCCAAGTCAAGCACGCTTAACTGTGGAGTTCTTTCGTGATGGGCTACCGAAAAACAAGATGCACCTTGTTGATATAGGTAGTACCAATCAATCAATTTAAGCTCTCTTAAACTGTGTAGTCCCATACCTACACAGTCTCAGAATCATCCCACTTGACCTTCACTTGGCGATGTGGGATTGCACAGCTTACCCGGTATTTCCCCTTACGGATCACGGGGCTACTGACTGTCACAATCACCCCCCCTTACGGGGTCCGACGTCCTCGTCGACCACACTTCTGGCTGGGTCAAGGCTCTGATACCATTTTGAACGTCCCCGCTTCAAGCCTCCATTGGGTCCTTACACCCACGGAATAATGGCTCTTATACACGAGTACGTCACTCTGGCTGCTTCATGGACTGACGACTGACCCTACAGACCAACACGAGTGTTTCCAGCATGCTTTGTCCTCACTCGCACGCAACCTGGAAAAAATTCCCAGGAGGTCACCCATCCTGAAATTGCTCCAAGTCAAGCACGCTTAACTGTGGAGTTCTTTCGTGATGGGCTACTGAAAAACAAGATGCACCTTGTTGATATAGGTAGTATCAATCAATCCATTTAAGCTCTCTTCAACTGTGTAGTCCCATACCTACACAGTCTCAGAATCATCCCACTTGACCTTCACCAGGCGATGTGGGATTGCACATCTTACCCGGTATTTCCCCTTACGGATCACGGGACTACTGACTGTCACAACCACACTAAAAAGATCTTCTATCTTTTAGATGAGCGATTTCTCAGATATCCAATTGTGCAAGTCTGGAGATGGGGATTTTGCGAATGAATCTCCAAAAAGCAATAGTTTCATCCCCACATCTCTATCAGAGGACGAAGTTCCTACAAGAAGTGCCCAAAAGGGCTTGCTGTCTACTGGGAAGATAAATCGCATAGTTCAAGAGTTAGAATGACCAATCACCATAGAGATACGAGGAAGCGAGTCCACGGTATCTGCTCAAGGGAGTTTTATTCATCCACGGGCTATTCCAGACACTGAAGTTAAGGAGATGGGTGAAGACTTTGAGTTTCCTGCTCGCAGGGTCGAAGATGATGGCAAGGAAAGCGAGTCAGACTCAATAGAGAATGCTCCTTTGAACGAGCTATTTTCCTACAAACACTCAATCTCACGAGTTAGGAAGTCTGACTTGACAACGTTTAAGATACTGAAGTTATAAATATGGCTACTACGAAACTCATGTTGATGCAGCATCCTCATCTTCCTTTTACCAATCTTGTGATCATTCTGACCCAAAATGTGGTGGCCTCGATTCCCATCATTCATTGTGGTGTCACCCTTCCTTTTCACCCTTTTGTAAAGGTAATCTTGACACACGACGACATCTCCCCATTCCAACTCACGCCCAATAGCTATCGAATAATCCTTGCCTTTTGGAAATTCACCAATTAAATTTATGTCCAAAATTGTGAATGGCTATGGGCTGGTGATAGAATTTAAATTTCTTGGTGGTTTGTTGACGTATGTGGTAATCCGTTGACACTTGTCACAGTTTTTAGCAAAGTTATTTGCACCTGCCTATAAAGTTATAGAATTGACCAAATTACCCCTTGATGGTTTAGTGACTTTTAGTTAGTGTGGGGAGCAAAATTGTCCTTTTCCCCTAAAGTTCTTTTGTCTTTTTGTGAGTTTAGTTAACTCTCCTAATCAAATTTTTTATGCTGAAATTAGATAGATAAAACTTGTTTTATTTTGATTTTATTAAAATTAGAAGAAAAACACAAAAATATACACTCTCTCTCTCTCTCTCTCTCTCTCTCTCTCTCTCTCTCTCTCTCTCTCTCTCTCTCTCTCTCTCTCTCTCTCTCTCGAGCCCTATAGAAACCAACAAGGGTTTGGGTGTTTTCAGCTTGTTCCTGAGTAATTTACCAAATTCTTAGTGATCCAATCCATGGTAAAGCTCTTAGACTCTTCTTCTTTGATTTCTTAAGTTTAAAGTTATGGTTTTATGCATGAATTTGAGTATTAGGGTTTGGTGTTGTGGGTTAGTATTTGAGTTTGTTTTCTGGAGTTAAATTAAGGTTATTCATGCTATTTTGAAGTGGATTTAGGGGCTGTTGTGATGTTCGAGCAAGTTTTGAGTTTAAGAACTCAAGTTTTGCTCTTTAATGGTAGATTTTGATTTTGAGTTTGTTTAGTTGTTTTGTTGCTTGGAATATGTTCTTTGGGGTACATTAAGCAGGTCTTGAAGGTTTGGTTTGGTTTGGTTATGAATTGGTCAAGATTTTTAAATTTTTGGGTTACCTAGTGTAAACCGGTTAACCGGATCAGAAGCTGGTTTCCTAAATTTTTCGTGTTGACGATTTATGTTACTTTTAGAGCTTTGGTTGGTTGATTCCTTGATTATTTAGGGTATTGCCATGTTGTTTATCAATAGGGAAAACTTTTAGTTTCAAGTTTAAATCCTCATAAAGTGATTTAACGTGTCACTCACCAGTGTTACGAATAATGTGATTTAGGGGCCTGTGTTGGAATATATTTTACCAGGATCTAGATTTACTAACAAGTATGTTTTTAACATCCTAATATGAATTTCTAAAACGATGATAATAAACACATTAAAGGTATGAGAAACCTTACAGTGGTTTCAGTGGAATTAAATGACTCCTCCCGCTCAGTCTCTAACCCTTGTATCCTTTCTGTAGCAGAGTATCACCAAGATCTGAGCCCAATTCTCCTTCTTGTTGTTTGGATTCTTCACAATCTTACATACTATGATTGAGGACCAACTTATTATGTGTGGGCATGTACTCAATCACTAATGGCTGAATTTTGGTTTGTGAAGAATAGACTATGGTATTTTCGAAATTCAAGAGGAAGAAGAAGGAAGAGGTCTCATCAAACATTGAGAGAAAAACTAAGTTTTTAGCTTTGGAGGCATTAGTTGGATAATGAGACCATAGCCTTCCTTTTATACTAAATTCCAATAGGGTTAGGATTGAATTATTAGGTGTAACACCCTGACCCGCAGGGACGCCACGTGTGTGTGCTTTTACAAACTTATTCTTAGCTATTCTATTAGTTTATGAAAAGTGGGGTTTAATTAAAAACTTTTTGATCAAATCAGAATAAAAATTCTTTATGAAATACCACTAAAATATAAGGATCCCCTGTTTATAAAATTTCTTTATAACAAGTTACAAAACAGTTAATACAAAAATAAAGTTACACTTTCACACATAAAAGAAAAGAGGTTGATCCTGCTTCTCAAAAGCCAAGACACCACGACTGATATGTACACTGCTGGGAGACTTCTGATTCATGGCCGAACATAGCTTTATTCCTCTTACCTGCACCATGAAGCACCCATGAGTCACAATGACTCAGCAAGAAAAGTTATTAGATCAAAAGCATTATAAACACAAATATTCACATCTCAATATAACAAGTATATATATATTTGTGACTCTCACGTATCCATTAAGCATAACCATATAGTATTAACATTTATACATTTCCACCTACTATGCGTTATGAGAAAAATCACAACACCTTACAGTCAACAACTTTATCGTTGCACTAAATGAATATCTAATCAATACATAACATTTTCAGGGCTTCATAAGGCATTCTAATCTTACATCCCTATAAACACATATTCTTACATCCCATGAGTCACTGAAGCTCGGCAAGGAAAGTGACTAATTTCATAAGTAATATAACATTCATCGATCCAGTCACACTACAATAAAAATGTATTCAATTACAGCTCATCATATAATATCACGCTTAATCCATTTCACAACATCGTAACCACACAATCCTGGTTATTCATAAAGTACCCTTACCACTCGTTAACCACGAGCTACACACGTCACTATCGTTGCCCGATACAGCAAACGATAAGTAAGAAATCTATCTTTGGTTTCAAGAATAATTACTCATAACGGTAGTGACCATTTCCAATCCTCACCACTCGTTATCCACGAGTTGCGTATGTCACTATCGTTGCCCGATAAAGCGAACGATAAGTAAGAAACCTAACTACGGTTTCAACGAGTAATTATTCATAACGGTAATGACCGTTTCTAACCTTACCACTCGTTATCCACGAGCTGCGTATGTCACTATCGTTGCTTGGTAAGAAACCTATCCGCAGTTTCAAGAATGATTGCTCATAACAGTAATGACCGTATCTTAATTCATTCACAACAACGGTGATAACCGTGTTTTTCCCTTAATAATAAACAATTCACAAACAACAATAATCATTTCTCATCTTTACCTCGATTACCATCGAGTTACAACAAATACATATCATTAACCTCAATTAAGATTAAGTCACAATAAACACATACAGAGATCTTGATCATAATCGAGACGATAATAATCATAACATTACCATATACGGTGCTTAATACTTTTCTTACCTCAAGTCCAAAGTCAAGTATGTGGGCCGACCTGAGTGGAATGATGCTCGATGATCTCAGGTCCTATGTCACGACAAAGGTAAATCAATAAGGGTCTATTCCAAAACACTGTCTAAAATCTGCATAAAATAATTTAGGGTTTTCTACCAAATCTTATGGTGAAAACACCCTAGAATAAAAATAAATCTTTTGGTTCTAATCTATGTCTCATACTGTAGAGCTCTTCATAAGCTTCGAAACGGTATATAGAATATCTAAACCGGACACCCAAGTGAAAAGTTATGGCTAAAATACGAAAATCATCGATTCTTGAAAATTGACCATCCAGAATTTCGGTTGGTGCAGCCCTGTACCATCCGGAATTCCGGTTCACTACAGTAGAAACTCGAAAATTTCAGATCTTTAAAGTCGCAAAACTTGCTCCAAACCTAATCAATTGTTCCCAAACTTCACAGAACAGTATAATAACCATAATACAACATATCCCAAGCTTCAAAACACAACAATTCAATCATTGAATCAAAATCATATGTTCAAATGAATGAAACTCAACTTTTAGCTTCAACTAGCACAAATCAAACCAAACAGCCATAGAAACCTCTCAAAACAAACCCTAACATACTCAAAAACCTATCCTAAACACACCCCAATCTTAGCTTAGTTCCTACAACCACATAAAAGCAAAACCTTACCTTAAAACCAACTCAAAACCTAGAATTTTTAATCCAAAAGTATGGAGCTTACCTCAAAACACTTCTAGGTTACTTAGGAGTTAGAATTCTGCTTGAAAAGAGGAACTTTGCTGAAGAAAATTCTCAAGGGTGGGCTGGTTCAAGCTTGCACGAGAGAGCGAGAGAGAAAGAGAGGAAGTTGTAGTTTTTGATGTTTACTTGACTCTTAAGTAATGATATAAAGATTTCTTCTTCTTTATTTTTTTTTAAAATAAAGGTTAGCCCACAAAGTCAAAAGGAACAAAAATAAAATTATAAAGGACTAATCTACCCCTCAAAGTAAAGTAAACTTTAAAATAACCTTGGGGCATTATGGTAATTTTACTAATCCATCAAACTGACATTCTAAAATTCTAAACTAGTCTGGAATACCCTCAAAATAATCCATCCGTTAATGTCGTGTCAGTTCTGAGCACATCGTCAAGTTTCCACAGTCGTCGGGCCTGAAAATATTTTTATTTCAAAAATGGTATCCATGATACCAACATATCTCAATATAAACTCCGTTATTAATAAATTACGCTTTATATAATCATTTAATAGATTTCACTAATTGATCCAAGTAAGATCATAATCTTACTTCATTACCAAAATAATTATATATTTAATAAAATATGTCTAATTAAATATCATTTTATTTTTCGAGATATTACATTAGGAATAAAAAATTGATAAAATTAGAGAAAAAAGAGCACATGGTGGCCGGCCACTTAATGGGCCCCACACAAAAGTTTGGTTTTGCCATTTTTCTCAACTATTTTATCTATTTTTCACAAATACCACTTTTTGCAACTTGAACCCTATAAATGCCAAAATTTTTTATTTAATAATTAAAATAAGGGTAAATGACAGAAAAACTACCAATACTTGTGTTTTGGTTTCACTAAACCCCCAAAACCCAAATTTCTACGGGTAAACCCCCAAAACTAGGAAACTGTTAGCAATTTAACACTTCCGTCCAAATTTAGCAGTTCACTGCCAGGTTGGATTGTCCACGTGGACACAATATAGACGTGGCCTAATTTTATAAATCCACGTAAAAATTTATTTTAAAAAATTTAAAAATAAAATAAAATTAATTTAAAATTTGAAAAAAATTATAAATAAAAAAATAATTTTTTTTCTTTCTTTCTTTCTTTTTCTTTTTCCTTCTTTTTTGTCTTTTCTCAAACACATATACCCTCTTCTCTTTCTCTCTCTCGCAGGTACATAAGCCCACCACCATCTTCAACCCATTGTGGCTGCAGTGAGGCAGCAAGCGTCCAAGACCACCAAGCAGCCCAAGACCACCAACAGGCAGCCTAACCTCCTCCAACGTCGTCCTCCTCCGCCGACTTCGAAGCCATTAAAGCCACCACCCACCATCTCCTCCATCTCAGATTCGCCATTAAAGCCGGCAAACAAAGATGTAGCGTCGACGTGGTTGTGGAGGAGGACGTCAGGGACCACCAAGCTAGCTCGGATCGATCTCCTCTCTCTCTCTCTCTTTCTCTTATATTTAGGGTTTTCAAATAGTTGTGGGGAAATAAAATTAGGGTTTTCAAATATTAATTTTGGGGTTAAGATTTCGTATATATATGTGTGTTTGTTTGTTTATTTGTTGGATTTGAATTTGTTTGAATTTGTTTGAATTGGTTTGAACTTGGTTTTGTTGTTTTTTTTTTTTTTTGTGATTTGGATGGTTGTGGTGGTAGCAGATGACTGAAGAAGATGAAGAAAAAGAAGATGGTGGTGGTGGTGGTAGGGTAGGAATGGTGGTGGGTGGGTGGCTGGGAAGGATTTAGGTTTAGGGTTCATAGTTAAAGAAAAAGAAAAAAAAGAAAGGAAAAAAAAAAGAAAAAGAAAAAGAAAGAAAGGAAAAAAGAAGAAATAACAAAAAGAAAAAGAATTTTTTTATTATTTTTTTATTTTAAAAATAATTAATTTTTATTTATTTTTTTAAATAATTATTTACGTGGACCAATAAAATTGGGTCACGTGTATATTGTGTCCACGTGGACAATCCAACCTGGCTATTAATCGCTAAATTTGGACGGAAGTGTTAAATTGCTAACAGTTTCCTGGTTTTGGGGGTTTACCAGCAGAAATTTGGGTTTTGAGGGTTTAGTGAAACCAAAACGAAAGTATTGGGGGTTTTGCCGCCATTTACCCTTAAAATAATTAACAAATAAAATTGTCATTTATAATATTTATTAATTAGACTCCATAAAGTCTCTTAATTAATAAATTAACCCTAAAATACCATTTCTTCACAATCAAGCCATAACATAGTGAAAATTCATAAACTAGACATAGTCTAATTATAGAATTAAAATTGATTAACTAAAATCAATTAACTGAGTCTTACAAGCAGTTTGTCTCAACTAATATGTGGACCATGGGCCTATATAACCGAGCTTCCAATAAGCAGATCTAGAATTTACCAAGTAAATTCACTAACTTATTAATTCCTCGTTGAACCACTATAGAACTTGGAATTGCACTCTCAGTTATATAGAACGCTCTATATGTTCCACGATATAGATACGCTTTTAATTATCCATTGTTATAATCCCAATAATCAATGATCCTCTATAGATGATTTACATTGCATAGGAACAAAATTACCGTTACACCCTTTCAATGTATTTTGTCCTTAAAACACTTAGCCACCTATAAAAGATATTTTAGTGAACTAATATAATCACTAAAATGAGTGCTCTATCATTTATCTCGATTTAGCCAAGCTCGAAGGAAATCATCGTTTCACTTCTATGTCCGGATAGAAGCTATAGATTCCATATCTATGATTAGCGCTCCCACTCAATTGTACTACCGTGTTCCCAAAATGTACGTATCACCCAGACCAAAAGGTAGGCTTAACTAACAAATCAAAGAACACAAATAACACTCTCGAGATCGAACCTAACCATCTCAGGATTGAGATCATTTGATATAGGATCAACTAGGTGATGTTGAATTGAATAGATATTACGGTAAAATGATCATATCTAATTCAAGTTCAATATTGGTCCCTTCCGATGTATACTCCATACATCCAACCCAAGCTTACTTTAACCAATGCCCTGGAAAGGACATAACACTTATCCAAGGTGTAAGTAAACTACGTTGTAGATTATCATATCAGTTAAACCCTGTGTACTGATAAATCTAGGAATACATTTAATCACACAATCTTGTTTACTTTTCACTGTGTTGGCAACACAATAAATAAGAATATTAGTGTGATAAGGGTTTGGATGAATTTATTAATCAAATAAGTAAATAAATGATCACATGAACCAAATAATACATTAAACAAGTAATGAAATTAAATCTGTTTCTTTATTGATAATTGAATAGAAAAGATTACATTAAAATACAGTTTTATTTAGGGCACAAAGCCTAACAAACTCCCACTTGCACTAACAAAAACTATCAGTACATTTCAATTGATCCTAAATTCAATCTGTGCTTTTCAAATGTAGTTGCAGTCAATACTTTGGTGAATGGATCAGCTAGGTTATCTTCAGTGTTTGCTTTTCTTGTGGCTTTGAGGCTCTTTACTATTGGCTATAGCACCAGTATTGTCACAAAGTAAAACCAATGGTTTTTCCATTCGAGGAACAACACCAAGTCCTGAGAAGAACTTTCTTAGCCAAACAAGTTCTTTAGCAGCCTCAGCGGCGGCTATGTACTCGACCTCCATGGTAGAGTCTGATATTGCGGTTTGCTTAGCGCTTCTCCAAAAAACTGCTCCACCCCCAAGAGTAAAAACTATCCCAGATGTAGACTTTCTGTCATCAAGACAAGCCTGGAAATCTGAGTCGGTATAGCCTACGGGATAAATCACCACCCTTGTAGACTAACACATAATGCCTAGTACTTTTTAAATATTTTAGAATATGTTTAACTGTAGTCCAATGTTCCTCTCATGGGTTTGTCTGATACCTGCTCACAATTCCTACTGCATAGCATATGTTAGGTCTAGTGCATAACATTGCATACATTAGACTCCCAACTGCTGAAGCATAAGGAACCCTTCTCATGTTCTGTATCTCTTGAGGATTAGTGGGACATTGTTCCTTAGATAGACGAATACCAAATCTAGAAGGCATTTGTGCCCCTTTGGCATTGGTCATTTTGAATCTCTCCAAAAATCAATGTAAGATGTTTGAGAGAGAGCAAGGGATCTGTTCTTCCGGTTTCTAATGATCTGGATAACAAGAACATAAGCAACTTCACCCAAATCTTTCATTTCGAATTGAGTGTCAAGCCATTCCTTGATGTCAGTCATTTTCTTGATATTGTTGCCAATAATTAAAATGTCATCAACATAAAGGACCAGGAATACTACCACTTGGTTATCCTTGAGTTTGTAAACACAAGATTCATCTTCATTTTGAAGAAAGCCGTAGGTCTTGATGATTTCATCAAATCTTTTATTCCAAGAGCGAGAAGCTTGCTTAAGTCCATAAATGGACTTGTTAAGTTTGCAAACTTTTTTTCCTGCCCTAGAAGAACATGGCATTCTGGTTGTTCCATATAGATGGTTTCTTCAAGAATTCCGTTAAGGAAAGCTGTCTTGACATCCATTTGCCAAATTTCATAATCAAAAGCGGTTGATATGGAGAGAAGAATTCAGATGGATTTGAGCATGGCGATCGGACTAAAAGTTTCCTCATAGTCCACACCTTCTCTTTGGGTATAACCCTTAGCGACCAGTCTAGCTTTAAAAGTTTCGACTTCGCCTCCAGCACCTCTTTTCTTCTTGTAGACCCACTTACATCCAATTGGACGATAATCATCAGGTGCGTCTACATATTCCCAGACTTTTTTCTTTTTCATGGAATCCAATTCTGAATCCATGTCGGATGACCATTGTTTCTGTTCTGGACTTGCCATTGCCTGTTTATAGGTTAATGGATCGTCATCAATACCATCACCAACGACCACATTGATTTCACCATCCAAGCCATAACGAGATGGTTTTGTGGAAACCCTCCCACTACGACGAGGAGCCATGATCTTCTGAACAGGAACATTAGTGGTAGATTTCTCGGTTGTATCAACTTGCAAAGGTTCAACCGAGGAAGTTGGATTATCCTCTACTTGTGTAGAAGAGGATGGAACATTGGAAGGAGTTATATCTGAAAGCATTTCCTCCAATACTACTTTGCTTTGTGACTTGAAATTCTTAATATAGTCATCTTCAAGGAAAGTGGCGTTTGTGGAAACAAACACTTTATAATCCTTGCGACTATAAAATAGTCCACCCCTAGTCTCCTTAGAATTTCCAACAAACATGCAAACCTCAGTTCGCTTTTCAAGTTTGCCATCTTTCTTTCTTAAGACATGAGCAGGGCACCTCCAGATTCTGTAATGGCGTAAACTAGGTGTACGACCATTCCACAATTCTAAAGGTGTCTTAGAGACTGATTTAGATGGAACAACATTTAAAATGTCAATTGCCATCTGAATAGCATATCCCTAGAAGGACGTAGGTAGAGTTGAGTAGCTAAGCATGGACCTAACCATTTCCAAAAAGCGTGCAATTTCTTGTTACTACAACTCCATTTTGTTGTGGAGTGCTAGGGACAATCAATTGGGATTCAATGCCAAGTTCAATTAAATGATCTTTGAACTGCATATCTATATATTCTCCACCCCTATCAGTTTGCAAGATCTTTAAGGTTTTACCCAATTGGTTTTGAGCCAATTCTAGAAATTCCTGAAACTTTTCAAACGTTTTAGATTTCTTATGCATAAGGTAAATATGACCATATCTAGAGTAATCATCGATGAAAGTGACAAAGTACTCATAACCACCTCTAGCTTTGACATTCAGTGGTCCACAAAGATCTGAATGTACTATGCCTAGTGGTTCCTTGGCACGCTCTCCCTTTGCAGAGAAAGAACGTTTTGTCATTTTGCCTTCTAGGCAAGATTCACAAACTGGTAATTCACCTAAGGTGACATTTTTCAATGGACCACCTTTGGTTAACCTGTGAAATCTTTCATAGCCTATGTGACGAAAACGTAAGTGCCATAGATATGTTTCATCTTCATTATCCATCTTTTGTTTTTTGTGGTTTCTAGGTTTAGCTACCTTAAATAGTTCATTATTAAGCGCAAATGGTTCTTCTGGTCTTAGAACATAAAGCCCCTGTTCCATTGATGCAACACAAATTTGAATGTCATTTTGAGAAATGGTAGAACCAGAACTCGAAAAATCTAATTTGTATTGTTGCAACTATAAGCATGAAACAGAAATCAAGTTTCTACCGAAATTTGGAATGAATAAGACATTGTCTAATTCCAAAGTTTTGTTCTGAAACTTGAGTTTGGCTTTTCCTCTAGCTCTAACCGATACCATTTCGCCATTACCAACTTTAAGTTTCAACTCTCCGGATTTCAAATAATTCCAATTTTCAAGCAATTGCAATGAACAACTGACATGGTTTGTAGATCCAGAATCAAGAATCCAGATGGATTTATCATTCTCTAAAACACATGATTCAAAAACTAAAGCATCATTGCTTAACCCTTTTTGGATTGTTCTTATTGCTGGTTCAATCTCTTGTGAAGGATAATCTGCGGAAGTGGAATCACTTTCTTTATTCTTCTCAACTGAGCTTGAAGTAGTAGGATTGTCAGAGCAATGAACTCTCTGCTCTTCAAATAAAACAATTCCCAGCTTAGCTGCTTTCTGGGATTTCACGTTCATCATGAGCAAGTGTGAAGTGATACTCTGACCAGGTGTCATCTTCACACTTTGAAGTTCATTCCTAAAGGCATATTCTGGATGAGGATTGGGGCGTGGGTTGTACATTTTGACACTACAAATATCAATAAACAGAAATAAATTATTGGTTCAATAAATTCATACACAAGTCCAGAAAATAACAAGTAACGCAAATATGTTTGCAAACATACCAAAAACTAAACATATGTATTATTTTCCAAGGTTTCTAACATAATGAAATACAGTGTCTCGGTAGGTGAGAGTCAAAGATAACATTAGTTGAATAGAGTAGTCAGCTCATCTAAAATGGACACCATTTTAGCAACCTTTTATTCGATCAAAATGAGAATCCAACGTTGTCCAGGTAGGCGAGAGTCAAGGTTATTCTCATTTTATGAGCTTCCACCATTGTTTCATATTCTGTATGTTTATCTCTAAGTAGTCACCGTAGGGGAGAGTCTAATAGAGACAAAAACTTACAAAATACTTATCATATGAGATCTTACGGTGTTAAATGCTTTCAACGAATAACCATCCATAAGGGGGACGAAGTCTAGTGTCTCGAGGTTATATTGAAAAATTTAACTATTGTAAGACCAACAATGGAGATCGAATATCTCTTGATTAAAGCTCATTATTTAAAATAATGTATTTTTAATTAATCATTTATTTTAATCCATATATTTTAGTAATGAAAATTACTTAATTTAAGTTGATCCAAAATTAATTAAAAATTAATTTTCAACTTTAATTTAATTTTCAAATAGTAATTTTGAAAATCCATTTATATTTAAATATAAAAATTTCAAAATTATATATAAAATATATTAAAATAAATTTCTAAAGAATATTAATTTAAGTTGTTTAAAATAATAAAATTTTCAACTTAGATAATTTTTCAAAATTTAATTAAATATCAAATTAAGTATCTTGAACTAATCACCTTAATTTGAAAAATATCCCTATTTAAGTTGACCAAAAATTTATAAATTTTTAACTTGAAGAATATTTTAAAAAATATCTGAATAACTAATTTTCAAGAAGATTCTACTTAATTATTAATTTTAAAATATTCAAATTTAAGTTGATCCAAAATTAGTTTGAAAAAAAAAACTAATTTTCAACTTAAATATATTTTGAAAATTGAAATAATTAAGTTTTCGGAAGAATCTAATTAGTTATAACTTCTTTTATTTAATTAAATACAGAAAAATACATGTAGTTTATCTTGAATTTAAATTTCATAAAACTAAGTGTGTTTTTCTAAATTAATTTCAAAATAATCAAATGAAAAATTAATTTCATATATTTCGAAATTAATTATGCTGCTAATCAATTTTATTAGGTTATACTAGTTTAATTAACCTAGTACAGTTATTCAAATCAGGCAAATAGGCCTTCACAGTTGGAGTTGTTCATGTGAGGGAGGGCTGAGTTCAGTATGTCGTACCCACTACTATTGGCCCCCTAACTCTCATACAAGTCCCAAAAGAGAGGAATTTAACCTTAATTTAAACAACTGGTATTAATTGAATAGGCCCAAATACAAATTTGGCCTAAATAAAATCTATCAAGTGTAATAATTTTATTTAGCAACCTGGTCCATTTTAATTACAAAAATTAAATGGGCTCCCTATATGCATCTAAGTCCAAAGCAAACATATAGGCTCACACAGGCACGTTGATTTGGATGGATCCTATCATGTTACTAGGTTTATACACAGATGAAAGAAGATTGTAACATTTACCTATTACAAATTATTTATTTGACCTATTGATAATTGAACCATTGGTTAAAATCAGATCATTGGATCTGTCAACAAGTTAACCGTGACAATTTAGATCAAACAATAATAGATTTTATAAAACTTGTTTTAATAATAAACAATATAAAACACACACATGCAACACATTGGATAGTTGGTTGTAGGATTTATTTAATTTAATCAAATTAAATAATTAATTAATTTCGAAAATATTAAATAAAAAAATATTTTTCAAAAATTTCAAATTAAATCAAATAATTAATTTCAAAAATTAAACCTATAAATTTGAAAAATTAGATTTTTAACTAACCTAAATATCTATTTCAAAAAGATGCTAACAACTTTTCAAATTTCATGTTAATTAAAATAAAATTAAATATTGAATAAAATAAAATGATAAATAAATATATATATTTTTTAAAATTTATAATTTAATTTAAATAAAATAAAAAAATTTAAAAGTTAGCAAAAGTATCTTATTTCAATTTAAAATTTCCTGATTAAAATAATCTTAATTTAAATTTCAAATAAGGTCTTTTAATTAAAATTAATTAAATAATTTAAAAAAAATAAAATATCTGGCCTTAAATTTAAAAATAAGATAAAGTAATCAAATTTTAAAAATAAGATAACAAACTAAGCAAAAAGATAGATTTTTACATATTTTCAAGGTTCAAATATCACTAATATCTTAAATAAAATAAAAAATATTAATTAATTTAATTATGATAATTAAATTTGAAATATGAAAAATAAAAATCTAAATACAAACTACACAAAAAATTCGAAATTAATTCCATGAAAAAGCATGAAAAAATGAAAAAAATTGAAAAAAAAAATTCAAAAAAAAATGTATTTGGCGCGGATGGTATGCATTGCATACCATCCACGCGCGCACCAACGAAGAGCTGGCCGAGAAACCTCGGCTCTGGAGGCTGCACGCAGCCTTTCCGCGCGCGGAATGAGGAAATCAAACAACCCCGTGCGTGTTTCTTCGGACATTCAGTGTCCGAACACGCACCTGACCGAGTGAAACTCGGTGTCCGCGCGCGCGTGTGATGTGCACCCGATTTTTGATTTTTTTCAAATTTTGGAAAAATCATAACTAATTCAAATAAAATCGAAATTGAGTTTTGTAAAAAAAGAAAATTGCTTAATTTTTTTCATACTATCCAATAAAAATAATTCCAGAACGAAAAGCCAATTATTTTGTATAATTTTTTTGCAAACATCAGTCAATCACCAATAAACACATAGATCATCATGAATCACATCCAAATCACACATACATCGTTTTAAATCCATATTACTTGAAAGTAAATTAATTACCATGGATTTGAGGTTAGTTGTTAGACTATATTTTACCAGGATCTAGATTTACTAATAAGTATATTTTTAACATCCTAATATGAATTTTTAAAACGATGAAAATAAACACATAACAGGTATGAGAAACCTTACAGTGGTTGCAGAGGAATTAAGTGACTCCTCCCGCTCAGATCTCTAACCCTTGTATCCTTTCTGTAGCAGAGTATCACCAAGGTCTGAGCCCGATTCTCCTTATTGTTTGGATTCTTCACAGTCTTACATACTATGATTGAGGACCAACTTGTTATGTGTGGGCATGTACTCAATCACTAATGGCTGAATTTTGGTTTGTGAAGAGTATGCTATGGTATTTTCGAAAATTCAAGAGGAAGAAGAAGGAAGAGGTCTCATCAAACCTAGAGAGAAAAACTAAGTTTTTAGCTTTGGAGGCATTAGTTGGATAATGAGACCATAGCCTTCCTTTTATACTAAATTCCAATAGGGTTAGGGTTGAATTATTGGGAATAAAAAATTGATAAAATTAGAGCGAAAAGAGCACATGGTGACCGGCCACTTAATGGGCCCCACACACAAGTTTGCTTTTGCCATTTTTCTCAACTATTTTATCAATTTTTCACAAATACTACTTTTTGCAACTTCTACCCTATAAATGTCAAAACTATTTATTTAATAATTAAAATAATTATCAAATAAAATTGTCATTTATAATATTTATTAATTAGACTCCACAAAGTCTCTTAATTAATAAATTAACCCTAAAATATCATTTCTTCGCAATCAAGCCATAACATAGTGAAAATTCATAAACTAGACATAGTTTAATTTTAGAATTTAAATTGATTAACTAAAATCAATTAACTGAGTCTTACAAGAAATTTTTCTCAACTAGTATGGGGACCATGGGCCTATATAACCGAGCTTCCAATAAGCAGATCTAGAATTTACCAAGTGAATTCACTAACTTATTAATTCCTCGTTCAACCACTATAGACCTTGGAATTGCACTCTCAATTATATAGAATGCTCTATATTTTTCACGATATAGATACATTATTAATTATCCATTGTTATAATCCCAATAATCAATGATCCTCTATAGATGATTTACATTGCATAAGGATAGAATTACTGTTACACCCTTTCAATGTATTTTATCCTTAAAACACTTAGCCACCTATAAATGATATTTTAGTGAACTAATATAATCACTAAAATGAGCGCTCTATCATTTATCTCAATTTAGCCAAGCTCAAAGGAAATCATCGTTTCACTTCTATGTCCGGATAGAAGCTATAGATTCCATATCTATGATTAGCGCTCCCACTCAATTGTACTACCGTGTTCCCAAAATGTACGTATCACGCAAACCAAAAGGTAGGCTTAACTAACAAATCAAAGAGCACAAATAACACTCTCGAGATCGAACCTAACCATCTCAGGATTGAGATCATTTGATCTAGCATCAACTAGGTGATATTGAATTGAATTGAATAGATATTACCGTAAAATGATCATATCTAATTTAAGTTCAATATTGGTCCCTTTCGATGTATACTCCATACATCCAACCCAAGCTTACTTTAACCAATGCCCTAGAAAGGATGTAATATCCCAGAAAATAAATAATATTTAAATGGACATATTTTATTAAATATGTAATTACTTGGGAAATGAAGTAGGATTATGATCTTACTTAGGTAATTGTTGAGCAATTAATTAATGAAATACGTTATTTTGGGCCCGATAATTGTGGAAATTTAGCTATGTGGTTAGCAATGTCACGACATTAAATGAAAGAATTATTTTGAGAATATCCCGGATTAAGTTAGAATTTTATTAGAATGTCGGATTGGGAAATTAGTAAAAATTACCAAAATGCCCCTAGGTTATAATTTAAGCTTAGGTTATTTTGAGGGATAGTTTAGTCATTTTAATGTTTTGACATTTTTTCTACATATTTATTTTGTGGGCTGATTGTTTACAAAAAAAAAAAAAAAAAAAAAAAAAGAAAAGGAAATTTTTTTTTACTATTACTTAAGGACCAAGTAACCTCAAAATGACCAACTTCCTCTTCTTCTTTCTCTTTCTCTCGTGCAAGCCTTGAAGCCAGCCAAAATTTTTGGAAAACTTTGCTGAAAATCATCTCTTTCTTGTTGAATCAATTCATAAAACACCATAGAAGTTTGAGGTAATCTTTGTTATGTTTTCTTTTCTTTTCTCCTTGATTTCCTATGGTTTTGGGTTAGTTTTGGTTAGGGTTTTAAAGTTTCAAGGGGCTGTGAGTTATATGGATGATGGAGTATGATCTTGGGGTAGTTTTGAGATTGTTTGAAGTTATAATTGTTGGATGTAGGGGCTGGTTTGGAATGAATAAGCTAGATGAGGCTAAAGTAGAGTTTTTCTTCACTTGAGGATGTGAATTTGATTAAATGAATGAGTTGTTGTGTTTTGAAGCTTGAGATATGTTGTTTTATAGTTATTGCACTGTTCTGGAAAGTTTGGTTAGGTTTGGAGGAGTTTTGGGTCGAAATTGGAGAAGAGAACCTTAAGTTCTGATGCGTCGAACCTGGTCGACGGATGGGTTACAGTGTGCAGAGCCGGTCGACCGGTTGCTTGCAGGGGAATTTTCCGAGTTTGCCTCATGTTCAGTTTTGACCCGGGGAAATTGTGTACTATCTGTTTTAAATTAAATATGGGATGCTTGACCTAAATTGGGGTTGCTGGGAGTTAGGTTACGGTTGATTTCTAAATTAGGGTTTTAATCCGGAACTTTGAGTTAAGGTATTTATTGTGTTTCAATTGTCGTGACATAGGACCGGGATTGCTTAGATTGTTCTTCCACTCAGATCGGCCATACTTTTGACTTCTGAATTAAGGTAAGAAAGTGGTAAGCACCGTATGTGGTTAAAGATTAATGGATGAATGGAAGTGGCCTTAAATTATTATCATGATGCTGATTAAAAGTTTATTAAGCCTAGGTTATGACCTAGGGTTGGAAACGGTTATTACCGTTATGAGTAATTACTCTTGAAACCGCGGTTAGGTTTCTTACTTATCGTTTGCTTTATCGGGCAACGATAGTGACATATTCAGCTCGTATGTAACGAGTGGTAAAAAGTGGTACTTTATTAAGTACCAGGAATGTGAGATGTTTAAGGGAATGCTTATTATTATCAAATAGTGAGTAAGCATAATGGCATGAGATTAAGTTGATAATCATTTTCTTTCAATTATTGTTTTGATCACTTTCTTGCTGAGTCTCTGTGACTCACTGGTGCTTTATGGTGCAGGTAAAGGAAAGGCTAAAGTCGAGCAACCATGAGTTTATGGTCGCAGCAGCAATGTACATACCAGCCGCAGGCAACCCAGTTTACAGGAGGCTCTATTTTGATTGTATTTTGGAAAATATAAAGCTTATGTTGTAAAATACTTTGAAACCAGTTTGTAAATATTTTGAAAACAGGGGGACCCCATAAATCATGTTACTTATCTTTTGTTAAACAGTTTAAAGGCTGAGTTTTTAACTATCAAAATTTTTATTACCCACACTTTTAGTATAATTACATCTTATATAATTATTGGTGTTTTTAAATAAATTGCACACACGTGGCGTTCCTGTTGGACAGGGCGTTACAACATGGTATCAGAGCGCCAAGGTTTTTAGATCCTGAAGACTGGTTTGATATGTACATTGGCTGCAAGTACCTGATCGACTCATGGTTTAGTAAGCTTTAAGTTAAAAGATAGTTTGTTAATTTTCTGATTACCTGATTATTTGAATTATGTTGATATCGGAATGTTGTGGGAAGAATTATAATATATGGGAATACTTATCAGTATTGTTATTACTTGGAATGTGATCGCAGGTGTATAGTTATGCACCCAAGGCGGACTGGTAGGGGTGCCCGCGAGCTAGCTGGGCTCGGGGCTGCCGGTGAGGGTGAGAACCCTTTACCACCACCTAATTGGGAACGATTATATCCGCTATGCAAGAAACTATTCGAGCGGCGGGGTGAGCAAATCAGAGAATTAAGAGAGCAGCGAGCTCAGCCTGCTCTAAATCTTAATCCTGATCCTCCGGCACCTCTTGTAGTGCCACCGGATGCAGGGAATCGTTTGGAACCATTGTATGAACGGTTTAGGAAGCAGAATCCGCCAGTGTTTGAGGGTGGTGCTGATCCACTCAAAGCGGAGCAATGGATGAGTATGATAACATCCATTTTCGATTTTATGCGAGTTGAAGATAATGACCGGGTCAGGTGTGCTACCTATATGCTACGAGATGATGCCCGTATTTGGTGGGAGATTGTATCTCAGGGCCATGATCTGAATAATATGACCTGGGAAACTTTTCGGGCCTTATTTTTTGAGAAGTATTATAATGAGTCTATTAAGGCAGCAAAGGCAGAAGAGTTTATACGGTTAACTCAGGGTAGTATGACTGTGACAGAGTATGCTACTAAGTTTGATCGACTGGCAAAGTTTGCCTCAGATGAGGTGGCTACTGAAGCTGCTAGAAAAGCAAAGTTTATTCGGGGGTTGGATGAACACATCGCCCGGGATGTGATTGTTGCTTCTAAACAACCGGGGGTTGCCCGAACTTATGCTCAGATAGTTGAGTTGGCTTTAGTTTCTGAGGGTGCAGAGGCTCAGATACGAAAGAAAAATATTGCAGAAGAGATTCATGGAAGCAAACAGCGGAGTCTTTGGTTCGGGTAGGGGTACTGATTTTGGTGACCGCAGGAAAAGACCTAGTGAATCATCAGCGGCAGGCCCAAACAAAAGATTCCAGGGTAACCAAGGTTTCCGTCGTAGTGGGAATGAAAACTGGCGGACTTTTCCTGAATGTCCGAGGTGTAAAAAAGCATCACCTGGGCGAGTGTCAGGCTAGGGCCTGTTTCCACTGTGGAATGGTGGGTCATATGAAGAGAAATTGTCCACAATTGCTACGGTTAGAGCAAAAGAAGGATGATACACCCGCTCCTGCCCGAGTGTTTGCCCTGACTCAAGCTGAGGCTGATGCTGGTCCTTCTACTGTGACAGGTCAGCTTTTTGTTGCTGGTACTTTATTGGTTTGTGTTAATTGATTCGGTGCGACGCATTCTTATATTTCAAGTAGAATAATTGAGCGATTTGAATAAACCTAGTGATGTGCTTTCTAGAGGTTTTGGAACCTTGTTGCCCTCTTTGGGGAGTTGGTTATCTCCGGCGGAGTGGGTTCGATCCCTTCCAGTGTTTGTGGAAGGAAGAGAGTTATCAGTTGATCTCATAGAATTAAATCTAGAGGATTTTGATGTTATTTTGGGGATGGATTGGCTTGCTAAATACAACGCCACCATTGATTGTAAACGAAAGATGGTAACTTTTCAGCCTGAGGGCGAGGACCCCTTTGTATTTGTGGGTAAGATGCAAGGATCTCGGATTCCCTTAATTTCAGCCCTTAAGGCAAGGGATTTGTTGTGTGAGGGGTGCATTGGTTTCTTGGCAAGTGTTGTGGATATTTCCAGGGAACCACTAGCGGGACCGGAGCATGTCCCAGTGGTTCGAGAATTTCTGGATGTGTTTCCAGAAGAGTTACCAGGGTTGCCACCAAAGCGTGAAATTGATTTTGAGATTGATTTAATACCAGGAGCTGAGCCTGTATCGAAAGCTCCCTACAGGATGGCACCTGCAGAGCTGAAAGAGTTAAAAGTTCAATTACAGGGGATGATGGATTTAAAATTTACTAGACCTAGTACTTCACCTTGGGGTGCACCAGTTTTGTTTGTGAAAAAGAAAGATGGAACATTACGAATGTGTATAGATTATCGGGAGTTAAACAAATTAACAGTGAAGAACAAGTACCCTCTGCCAAGAATAGATGATTTATTTGATCGAGTTGCGGGGTAAAAGCTTGTCTTTTCTAAAATTGATCTTCGATCTGGTTATCACCAACTGAGGATTCGAGAGGAGGATATTCCCAAGACAGCTTTTCGGACCCGGTATGGTCATTATGAATTCCTGGTAATGTCCTTCGGATTAACAAATGCCCCGACAGCATTTATGGATTTGATGAACCGAGTGTTCAAAGATTTTCTGGATGATTTTGTTATTGTCTTTATCGATGATATTCTAATTTATTCAGACTCGAAAGAGACTCACGAAAGACATCTTCGAATGGTATTACAACGTCTCAGGGATCATAAGTTGTATGCCAAGTTTAAGAAATGTGAATTCTTGTTACCTCAGGTGAGTTTCTTGGGGCATGTGGTGAGTAAAGATGGTATTTTAGTGGATCCAGTAAAGATTGAAGCAGTGCGTGACTGGCCTCGACCTAAGTCAGCAACTGAAGTTAGAAGTTCTTGGGGTTTGCAGGATATTACCGAAGATTTGTTGAGGGCTTTGCAAAGATTTCTACGCCTTTAACTAAATTGACCCGAAAGAATTGTAAGTTTGTTTGGACTGACAAGTGTGAAGGAAGTTTCCAGGAATTGAAGCAAAGGTTGATTACCGCTCCTGTGCTGACTTTACCAAAAGGTGATGAAAAGTTTGTGATTTATTGTGATGCATCCAAACAAGGGTTAGGTTGTGTTCTTATGCAGTCAGGGAAAGTGATTGCTTATGCATCCAGGCAATTGAAGGAGTATGAACAACGATATCCTACCCATGATATTGAATTAGCAGCGGTAGTCTTTGCACTAAAAGTTTGGCGTCACTATCTATACGGTGAGAAGTGTGAAATTTATACAGATCACAAAAGCCTCAAGTACTTTTTCACTCAGAAGGATTTAAATATGAGGCAACGACGATGGTTAGAACTGGTCAAAGATTATGATTGCGAGATTCTCTACCACCCTGGTAAAGCAAATGTGGTAGCGGATGCTCTAAGTCGGAAAGGACCAGGGCAAGTTTGTGAACTAAAGAAAATCTCAGCCAAGTTGGCTGAGGATATGACGAGAGCGGGAATTGAATTTGTAATTGGAAAACTTGCTAATATCACCATACAATCTAATCTATTGGAAAGAATTAGAGTAGCCCAACAAGGTGACCTTGAGCTACAGGGACATAAGGAGAAGTTAGAGGCTGGATTGGCAAGAGACTTTTCGTGCTTATCTGATGGGTTGTTGCAATACAAAAACAGAATGCGTAATACTTAGGTTGATAAAGAAATCAGACAAGAGATTCTTGATGAATCTCATACTACACCGTACTCCTTACACCCGGGAACAACCAAGATGTATCATGATGTGAAAGCTTTATACTGGTGGCCGGGTATGAAGAGGGATATTGTTGAATATGTGTCAAAATGTTTAACCTGTCAACAAATTAAAGCAGAACATCAAAGGCCGGCAGGTTTGCTTCAACCTCTAAAGATTCCTGAATGGAAATGGGAAGACATCACCATGGATTTTGTGGTAGGATTGCCCAGAACAGTAGGGTAATATGATTCTATTTGGGTGATAGTGGATCGATATACGAAGTCTGCTCACTTTCTCCCGGTGAGGACAACGTATACAGTGGATCAATATGCTGATTTGTATATCAAGGAGATAGTTCGACTTCATGGTGCCCCAAAGTCGATAGTTTCAGATAGAGATCCAAAATTTACATCCAAATTCTGGGAAAGTTTACAGCAAGCAATGGGTACTAAGTTGAAATTCAGTACAGCTTTTCATCCTCAAACCGATGGTCAATCTGAAAGGACTATCCAGATACTTGAGGATATGTTGAGGGCATGTGTAATGGACTTTGAAGGTTCTTGGAACAAGTACCTACCTCTGATTGAGTTTTCTTATAACAATAGTTATCAGAATACCATTGGCATGGCTCCGTATGAGATGCTTTATGGAAGGAAATGTCGATCACCTATTCACTGGGATGAGGCTGGTGAACGTAGGTACCTTGGACCTGAAGCTGTCCAAAGAACGAGCGAGGCTATTGAAAAGATTCGAGCTCGTATGCTTGCTTCCCAAAGTAGACAGAAAAGCTACGTAGATCCAAAGCGTAGAGATGTTGAATTCCAAGTTGGGGATTTTGTTTTTCTTCGGGTGTCCCCAATGAAGGGAATTCGAAGGTTCGGGAAGAAAGGAAAGTTGAGTCCCAGATTTATTGGTCCATTTGAGATTCTTGAGAAAGTAGGTCAGGTAGCTTATCGGTTGGCTCTACCTCCTGTTTTATCTGGGGTTCATAACGTGTTTCATGTTTCGATGCTCCGAAAATATGTATCTGATACAACTCATATTTTAAGTTATGAAGACATTGAGCTTCAAACCGACCTGTCGTATGAAGAACAACCAGTACAGATCTTAGACAGGAAAGAAAAGGTGTTGCGAAACAAGACTATTCCACTAGTCAAAGTGTTGTGGCGGAACAGCAAAGTTGAAGAAGCGACTTGGGAATTAGAGTCGCAGATGCGGGAGTTGTATCCCGAGCTTTTCAGGTAAATTTCGAGGACGAAATTCCTATAAGTGGGGGATAGTTGTAATATCCCAGAAAATAAATAATATTTAAATGGACATATTTTATTAAATATGTAATTACTTGGGAAATGAAGTAGGATTATGATCTTACTTAGGTAATTGTTGAGCAATTAATTAATGAAATACGTTATTTTGGGCCCGGTAATTGTGGAAATTTAGCTATGTGGTTAGCAATGTCACGACATTAAATGAAAGAATTATTTTGAGAATATCCCGGATTAAGTTAGAATTTTATTAGAATGTCGGATTGGGAAATTAGTAAAAATTACCAAAATGCCCCTAGGTTATAATTTAAGCTTAGGTTATTTTGAGGGATAGTTTAGTCATTTTAATGTTTTGACATTTTTTCTACATATTTATTTTGTGGGCTGATTGTTTACAAAAAAAAAAAAAGAAAAAAAAAGAAAAGGAAATTTTTTTTTACTATTACTTAAGGACCAAGTAACCTCAAAATGACCAACTTCCTCTTCTTCTTTCTCTTTCTCTCGTGCAAGCCTTGAAGCCAGCCAAAATTTTTGGAAAACTTTGCTGAAAATCATCTCTTTCTTGTTGAATCAATTCATAAAACACCATAGAAGTTTGAGGTAATCTTTGTTATGTTTTCTTTTCTTTTCTCCTTGATTTCCTATGGTTTTGGGTTAGTTTTGGTTAGGGTTTTAAAGTTTCAAGGGGCTGTGAGTTATATGGATGATGGAGTATGATCTTGGGGTAGTTTTGAGATTGTTTGAAGTTATAATTGTTGGATGTAGGGGCTGGTTTGGAATGAATAAGCTAGATGAGGCTAAAGTAGAGTTTTTCTTCACTTGAGGATGTGAATTTGATTAAATGAATGAGTTGTTGTGTTTTGAAGCTTGAGATATGTTGTTTTATAGTTATTGCACTGTTCTGGAAAGTTTGGTTAGGTTTGGAGGAGTTTTGGGTCGAAATTGGAGAAGAGAACCTTAAGTTCCTGGTCTGCCAGAACCGGTCGACCGGATGGGTTCTGGTGTACCAGAACCGGTCGACCGGTTGCTTGCAGGGGAATTTTCCGAGTTTGCCTCATGTTCAGTTTTGACCCGGGGAAATTGTGTACTATCTGTTTTAAATTAAATATGGGATGCTTGACCTAAATTGGGGTTGCTGGGAGTTAGGTTACGGTTGATTTCTAAATTAGGGTTTTAATCCGGAACTTTGAGTTAAGGTATTTATTGTGTTTCAATTGTCGTGACATAGGACCGGGATTGCTTAGATTGTTCTTCCACTCAGATCGGCCATACTTTTGACTTCTGAATTAAGGTAAGAAAGTGGTAAGCACCGTATGTGGTTAAAGATTAATGGATGAATGGAAGTGGCCTTAAATTATTATCATGATGCTGATTAAAAGTTTATTAAGCCTAGGTTATGACCTAGGGTTGGAAACGGTTATTACCGTTATGAGTAATTACTCTTGAAACCGCGGTTAGGTTTCTTACTTATCGTTTGCTTTATCGGGCAACGATAGTGACATATTCAGCTCGTATGTAACGAGTGGTAAAAAGTGGTACTTTATTAAGTACCAGGAATGTGAGATGTTTAAGGGAATGCTTATTATTATCGAATAGTGAGTAAGCATAATGGCATGAGATTAAGTTGATAATCATTTTCTTTCAATTATTGTTTTGATCACTTTCTTGCTGAGTCTCTGTGACTCACTGGTGCTTTATGGTGCAGGTAAAGGAAAGGCTAAAGTCGAGCAACCATGAGTTTATGGTCGCAGCAGCAATGTACATACCAGCCGCAGGCAACCCAGTTTACAGGAGGCTCTATTTTGATTGTATTTTGGAAAATATAAAGCTTATGTTGTAAAATACTTTGAAACCAGTTTGTAAATATTTTGAAAACAGGGGGACCCCATAAATCATGTTACTTATCTTTTGTTAAACAGTTTAAAGGCTGAGTTTTTAACTATCAAAATTTTTATTACCCACACTTTTAGTATAATTACATCTTATATAATTATTGGTGTTTTTAAATAAATTGCACACACGTGGCGTTCCTGTTGGACAGGGCGTTACAACATGGTATCAGAGCGCCAAGGTTTTTAGATCCTGAAGACTGGTTTGATATGTACATTGGCTGCAAGTACCTGATCGACTCATGGTTTAGTAAGCTTTAAGTTAAAAGATAGTTTGTTAATTTTCTGATTACCTGATTATTTGAATTATGTTGATATCAGAATGTTGTGGGAAGAATTATAATATATGGGAATACTTATCAGTATTGTTATTACTTGGAATGTGATCGCAGGTGTATAGTTATGCACCCAAGGCGGACTGGTAGGGGTGCCCGCGAGCTAGCTGGGCTCGGGGCTGCCGGTGAGGGTGAGAACCCTTTACCACCACCTAATTGGGAACAGTTATATGCTGCTATGCAAGAAACTATTCGGCAGCAGGGTGAGCAAATCAGAGAATTAAGAGAGCAGCGAGCTCAGCCTGCTCTAAATCTTAATCCTGATCCTCCGGCACCTCTTGTAGTGCCACCGGATGCAGGGAATCGTTTGGAACCATTGTATGAACGGTTTAGGAAGCAGAATCCGCCAGTGTTTGAGGGTGGTGCTGATCCACTCAAAGCGGAGCAATGGATGAGTATGATAACATCCATTTTCGATTTTATGCGAGTTGAAGATAATGACCGGGTCAGGTGTGCTACCTATATGCTACGAGATGATGCCCGTATTTGGTGGGAGATTGTATCTCAGGGCCATGATCTGAATAATATGACCTGGGAAACTTTTCGGGCCTTATTTTTTGAGAAGTATTATAATGAGTCTATTAAGGCAGCAAAGGCAGAAGAGTTTATACGGTTAACTCAGGGTAGTATGACTGTGACAGAGTATGCTACTAAGTTTGATCGACTGGCAAAGTTTGCCTCAGATGAGGTGGCTACTGAAGCTGCTAGAAAAGCAAAGTTTATTCGGGGGTTGGATGAACACATCGCCCGGGATGTGATTGTTGCTTCTAAACAACCGGGGGTTGCCCGAACTTATGCTCAGATAGTTGAGTTGGCTTTAGTTTCTGAGGGTGCAGAGGCTCAGATACGAAAGAAAAATATTGCCAGAAGAGATTCATGGAAGCAAACAGCAGGTGCTGGTTCGGGTAGGGGTACTGATTTTGGTGACCGCAGGAAAAGACCTAGTGAATCATCAGCGGCAGGCCCAAACAAAAGATTCCAGGGTAACCAAGGTTTCCGTCGTAGTGGGAATGAAAACTGGCGGACTTTTCCTGAATGTCCGAGGTGTAAAAAGCATCACCTGGGCGAGTGTCAGGCTAGGGCCTGTTTCCACTGTGGAATGGTGGGTCATATGAAGAGAAATTGTCCACAATTGCTACGGTTAGAGCAAAAGAAGGATGATACACCCGCTCCTGCCCGAGTGTTTGCCCTGACTCAAGCTGAGGCTGATGCTGGTCCTTCTACTGTGACAGGTCAGCTTTTTGTTGCTGGTACTTTATTGACTGTGTTAATTGATTCTGGTGCGACGCATTCTTATATTTCAAGTAGAATAATTGAGCAGCTGAATAAACCTAGTGATGTGCTTTCTAGAGGTTTTGGAACCTTGTTGCCTACTGGGGAGTTGGTTATCTCCAGCAGGTGGGTTCGATCCCTTCCAGTGTTTGTGGAAGGAAGAGAGTTATCAGTTGATCTCATAGAATTAAATCTAGAGGATTTTGATGTTATTTTGGGGATGGATTGGCTTGCTAAATACAACGCCACCATTGATTGTAAACGAAAGATGGTAACTTTTCAGCCTGAGGGCGAGGACCCCTTTGTATTTGTGGGTAAGATGCAAGGATCTCGGATTCCCTTAATTTCAGCCCTTAAGGCAAGGGATTTGTTGTGTGAGGGGTGCATTGGTTTCTTGGCAAGTGTTGTGGATATTTCCAGGGAACCACTAGCGGGACCGGAGCATGTCCCAGTGGTTCGAGAATTTCTGGATGTGTTTCCAGAAGAGTTACCAGGGTTGCCACCAAAGCGTGAAATTGATTTTGAGATTGATTTAATACCGGGGCGAGCACCGTATCGAAAGCTCCTACAGGATGGCACTGCGGAGCCGAAAGAGTTAAAAGTTCAATTACAGGGGATGATGGATTTAAAATTTACTAGACCTAGTACTTCACCTTGGGGTGCACCAGTTTTGTTTGTGAAAAAGAAAGATGGAACATTACGAATGTGTATAGATTATCGGGAGTTAAACAAATTAACAGTGAAGAACAAGTACCCTCTGCCAAGAATAGATGATTTATTTGATCAGCTGCAGGGTAAAATTGTCTTTTCTAAAATTGATCTTCGATCTGGTTATCACCAACTGAGGATTCGAGAGGAGGATATTCCCAAGACAGCTTTTCGGACCCGGTATGGTCATTATGAATTCCTGGTAATGTCCTTCGGATTAACAAATGCCCCGGCAGTTTTTATGGATTTGATGAACCGAGTGTTCAAAGATTTTCTGGATGATTTTGTTATTGTCTTTATCGATGATATTCTAATTTATTCAGACTCGAAAGAGACTCACGAAAGACATCTTCGAATGGTATTACAACGTCTCAGGGATCATAAGTTGTATGCCAAGAATAGAGAGAGAGAGTGGCGGCTAGAGAAGAGAGTGAAGGCTCAGGTTTTTCTGATTCAGATAGTGTAATTTTCCTGAAGCCTTCACTATCTATTTATAGTATTCCACTAGGGTTAGATTTGAATTATATGGCATTAAAATAATAAAAAAATCAATTAAAAAAGATAAAATAGGTGGTAGGCCACAATTTAGGTGGACTGGGCCTTGATTTTTGCAATTTTGCAATTTTAACACCTTTTGTATCTGATTTTCTCAAAAATGTCAATTTCCTAATTCAATCATTTAAATGCCAATTCTAACTATTTAATAATTATAAATAATTATTAAATAATATTGTCATTTATCATATTTATTAATTGAACCATACAAAGTATCATAATTAACAAATATGCCCCTATTAACTCTTTCTTTACAATTTCGCCCTTACTTAGTGAAAATTTCACAAATAGACATAGTCTAGTTCGTGAATTATAATTGATTAATCAAAACCAATTACATGAGTCTTACAAACAATATTATCTCAACTAGTGGGGGGACCATGGGTCTATATAACCGAGCTTCCAATAAGTAGATCAAGAATTTAATACTAAAATTCACTAACTTATTAATTCTTCGTTGAATCCACGCATAGAACTTAGAATTGTACTCTCAGTATATAGAATGTTCTATATGTTCCACCATATAGACACATCATTAGTTATCCATTGTTATAATCCTAATGTGATCAATGATCCTCTATATGAATGATCAACACAGTAAAGGGATTAAATTACCGTAACACCCTACTATGTATTTTATCCTTAAAACACTTGACCCCGTATAAATGATATTTCAGCCTATGTGAAATGAGATCTCCACCATTTATTTTCGTTTGGTCAAGCTCGAAGGAAATCATCCTTTGCTTACTATTCGCCAGGTAGAAGCTATAGATTCCATGTTTATGCTAGCGCTCCCACTCAATTGCCTTCTGAGTGTTCCCAAAAAGTATGTATCACCCTGACCTAAAAGTAGGCTTAACTAACAATTCAAAGGAACACGAATAGCCTTTCAAGATTGAGCCTAATCATAACAGGATTAAGATCATTTGATCTAGGATCAACTTGGCGATATTGACTTGAATAGATTTTACGGTAAGTTTAATTAAATCTAAGTCAAAGTTCAATATCGGTCCCTTCCGATGCATACTCCATGCATCCAACCTGAGCTTTACTTTAACCAATGTTCTGGAAAGAACATAGTATTTCTCCAAATACAAGTAAACTCTTGTTGTAGATTATTATATCAGTAAAACCCTGTGTCTGATAAATCTAGGAAACTTTATTCACATAGTCATGTTTACTTTCCAATGTGATGACAGCACAATAAACATGATCAAGTATGTGAAAAGGGTTTAAGATGAATTTATAAATCAATTAGACAAGCAATTGATAAAGTGAGCCAAAACATACACAAATGAATGAAAAATACTTCTGTTTCTTTATTGATGTTGAATAAAATAGATTACATTGAAATGGAGTTTTATTTAGGGCATAAAACCTAACAGTATGTTTGAATCTGATACTGATCGACGTATCACATCAGTATGGCTAGAGCATGACTAGCATATTGAGTATAGGCTGATATTATAGGCGATAGTATTATCGTATGAACGTTCTAGACTCAGCACCGTGTGGGACACGTGGATAGGATTATGGTTGGGTGTATGGGCGCCTGACTATAATTCGGGTTATTGCTATGTTTATTATTTATGCTTTTCTTACTAAGTCTGTTGACTCATAGTTGCTATTTCCATGTGTAGATAAGGGCAAGGCTAAGGTTGAGCAGCCGTGAGAAAGAGCAGATGGAGATTGTACATGTCGGGGCGATTAGGCCTGGAGCGTACGGTCTTTGGGACATTAGGGCATATATTGTATAGTCGCTAGGCGACAAACTTTTGTAATATTCACAGTGAAACTTTTGTAAATATTTTGTAAAACGGTATCCCAGTTTATGATAAGTATAATATTTTAATGTTTATTGTTAATTAAGTAAAGTTTTAATTAATCACAATTTTCAATAAATTCGTTGACTAGCAATGAGCTACACAGTTAAGCTAAAAATTACATTAACATGCCTAAACTAGCAGGGTGTTACAAATTGGATTTTATTTAAGGCACGAAACCCAGCACTTCTAGCAAGTGTTATATATTTATGTTTGCTAGAATGTATGAATTAATATCATTGCGGTATGGCCATAGTACCGGGTCAAGCATAATACTGGTTGGCTAATACTTAATTCCATAGGGTATTAATTGCCATTTTTATAGCGGTACGATCATAGTACTGGGTTGGTAGTACGAGCATAGTACTAGTTAAGAAAGATATTATTGTCAATGGTACTTTTGAATATTTTGATGCTATCATAGCGATACAAATATTGTATCGGGCCCGCAGTGCGATCAAAGCTCTGGTAGTTACTGATATCATGACCAGTCATACCAAATGTGAGAATGTTCATATTTTATTTGAAGCCTTGTAGGTAGGTGTATGGGCACCTATTTATAAGTCGGTGTTATGCTATATGTGTTATGCTTTTCTTACTGAGTTTGTCGACTCACAGTTACTGTTTACATGTGTAGGTAAAGAAAAGGTGATCACTGAACGCCAGTGAGTCCATAGCTTGAGGATTATTGTACATATCAGGATGGTTAAACTTGGAGTGTTCGCTCTCAGAATGATTTGGGCCTTCATTTTGTAGTCGCGGTGCGACACTTTTGTAAAATGTATTTTGAACAATGTTGTAAATTTCTAGGACAGGATCCTAACTGTTTATGTATGTTTATATATTTAGAAAAAGTTTAATTAAAAGTTTAAATTTGACACGATTTTTGAAAAACCCTTTGATTAGCAAAAGCGTGCACAATAAGTAGAAAATTATTGTAGTGTGCCTAAGCAAGTAGGGAATTAAGCTATGTGATGAACAAGCTAGAGTTCAACATGACTAAATTATTGAACGAGTTAACTGTGTTTGAGAACCTAACAAGGATAAGTCAAAGGAAGGTGAATTAAACATTATTGAAGCAAAATCCAGCTCTCCTTCTTCTTCTGTTAAGTAAAGAAAATGGAACAGTAAGAACGAAAGTAGTAGCACGCCCAAATCGAAAGGCATGAAGGCACCTAAAGCAAAGAAGAAAAAAGATATCCCTAAGTCCAAGGACAATAAGGCAAACGACAATTGTTTCCATTATGGTGTAATGGGACACTAGAAGAGAAACTATAACAAGGATCTCTCTGAGCTTAAGTAAGGTAAATTCAATTCATTTGTTCTTGAAGCTAATTTAGTGGAAAGTGATAAATCTTAATGGATTGTTTAATTGGGAGCCACTAATCATATTTGTTCTTCTATGAAGATACTTGATTCATCAAGGGAGCCAACTGATAGAGAGGTGACCATGCGGGTTGGGAGTAGAGCATAAGTGTCTTCCAAGAGTGTGTTGGGTTTTGTGCCCTAAATAAAACCCATTTCAATATAATCAAATTTACTAATTAATAAAGATCAGAAATCGCATTTTATGTTGCATGGTTCACATGATTTATTTCATGATTATGTTTAATGTATAAATTCTATTAAGTCCAGAACATATGTATTTGTTCATGAATATAGTGTCGTCAGCACAGTGGAATATAGTCATGATTTTATGTTCAAAAGTTTAATTCCCATGATTTGCCAATTCACTGGATTTAGACTGGCATGATAATCAACGATATGTATACTTACACCTTGGATAAGTGTTATGTCCTTTCCAGGGCATTGGCAAAGTTTACCAGTATCGGATATGGAGTATACATTGGAAGGGACTGATATTGATCTTAGATAAGATATCATAAACTTACCGTTATATCTTTCTAAGTCAATATCAATGGTTGATCTTAGGTCTATGGATCTTAATCCTGACATGGTTAGGTTCGATCTCAAGAGTGTTATTTGTGTTCTTTGATTTGTTAGGTAATCCCACCTTTTGGTCTGGGTGATACGTACATTTTGGGAACATGATGTACAATTGAGTGGGAGCGCTAAACATAGATATGGAATCTATAACATCTATAAGTTTTTAGAAGTGAAACGATGATTTCCTTCGAGCTTGGCTGAATAGAGATAAATGATTGAGATCTCATTTCCGTAATTATATTAGTTTACTGAAATATCATTTATAGGTAGCTAAGTGTTTTAAGGATAAAATACATTGAAGGGTAGAACGGTAAATTTGTCCCTATTCAGTGTAGATCATTTATAGAGGATCCTTGACTATTAGGATTGTAACAATGGATAATCATAACGTATCTATATCGTGGTACATATAGAGCGTTCTATATAACTGAGGGTGTATTCAATTCCAAGTTCTATAGTGGTTCAATGAGGAATTAATAAGTTGAGAATTTACTTGGTGAATTCTAGATCTACCTATTGAAAGCTCTGTTATATAGGCCCATGGTCCCCTCACTAGTTGAGATAATACTGCTTCCAGACTTAGTCAATTGATTTTAATTAATCAATTATAATTCTAAAATTAGACTATGTCTTATTTAAGAATTTTCACTAAGCAATGACTTAATTGTGAATAAAAGAGGTTTTGGGGTCAATTTTTTAATTAAGAAACTTTGTATGGTCTAATTAATAAATTACATAAATGGTAATTTTATTTAGTAATTAATTATAATTATTAAATGAATAGTTTTGGCATTTATAAGGTTGAATTGGAAAATATGGTACTATTGAAAAGAAGAATAAGTGGTTGAAATAAAGTGGCAAAAATCTAACTAGAGAGTGGTCCACTTAAGTGCACGACCTAGAAGGATTTTGGCCCAATATTTTATTCTTTTTTAATCCATATAATTCAACCCTAAGCCCTAGTTGAAACACTATAAAAGGAACATGATACTCTCACTCATCAAATTAATGTCAACTTGACTATTCAACCAAAACTTGATGAGAGAGTTCCTTCCTTAGTGATTCAAACCTCCTTCATTGTTCTTCACCATTCGAACCTTGAGTGATGAGTGCCATGCCCACACATAGCAAGTCAAGTACTCAATCATAGTGAGTAAGATGGTGGTAACCAAACCCGAAGGAGAGAAAGAGATCCAGGTTCAAATCTTGATAATGCTCTGCTACAGAATGGAATCAAGGGCTAGAGATTTTGAACGGAAGGGGTCATATTATTCCGCTGCAACCAATGTAAGGTTTCCTTAAACCCTTATTGTTTATTTCATTATTTTAGAGAATTCATATTTAGGATGTTAATCAACATACTTATTAGTAAATCTAGATCCTGGTGAAATATTCCCAACAGAGTCTACTTAAAATTTAATAATAAGATTTTGTCATTGAACAATAGTTATTTTATTCCTGAATATACTGGGAATATTATTTCTTTATCTCATTCGCATGAACAATTACTTAACATTGGTTTTATTAATAATGAGATTATTATTTCTAAGAATGGTATGCTTATTTATTCTGAAAAATAGAGTAACAAACTTTATGTGCTCAAAAGTGAGCAATTAATTTTAAATAATGAATAGTTTAGAGTAGCTTTGCCTCACCAAAATAAGAGGTAAAAGGTTTTTAATGATGATTAAACATATTGGCTTCTATGTTTAGGCCATATTGGTCTAGACAAAATTAACTAGTTAACAAAAGATGGTCCTTTGAAAGAACTAAAAGTTATAACTCTTTCGATGTGCGAATCTTATCTAGAAGCTGAAATGGCTAAAAAGACCTTTTTTCTGCAAAAAGGAAATAGAGCAAAAGAATAACTTGAGCTTATGCACACTCATGTGTGCAAACCAATTAATATTCAAGCTCGAGGTGGTTATGAATATCTCGTTCTTTTTATTGACGATTATTTTAGATACGGTCATACTGACCTAATGGCCAAGAAATATGAAACTTTTAAAAAGTTCACAGACTTTAAGACTATGGCTGAAAAGCAATTACACTCTGATCAGATCGTGGTGGCGAGTATTTGGATTCTGAATTCAAAGATTATTTGCTGAAAAAAGGAATACTGTCCCAACTTATAGCACCTGGAACACCTCAGCAGAACAGTGTTGCAGAGAGAAGAAACCAGACCTTGTTAAACATGGTCAGATCGATGATGTGCTACTCATCACTGCCACTGAACTTCTAGGTATACGCACTTCTAGTAATTACTTACATTTTGAATGTAGTACCCTCTAAGAGCATAAGCAAAACTCTAATAGAATTATGGAATGGGACAAAACCCAGTTTGAAACATTTTTGCATTTGAGGTTGTCCTGCTCATATTTGTAAACTAAATATTGGGAACTTGCTCCCATAACTAAAGTCTTTATGTTTGTAAGATATTCAGAGGAAACACGAGGTGCCTATTTCTTTAGTCATCTAGAAAACAAAATATTTATATTGACAAAAACTACATTTCTTGAACATGACTATATGAAAAGTCATAAATCATGTAGTCAAGTGGTTATCGAGGAAATAAAAAATGAGCAAATTTCTGAACTCTCCACTTCCGTACCATTATTTAAATGACCAATAGTGGTTACCACAGTTCTTGAAAAAGAAACCTCGATACATCGTTATAGTGGGAGGATTGTGAGACAACCTATCTGATATGAATTTGAAGCACATGTTCTTATCTCCGATACATACAAGGACGATCCATTATCTAACAAAGAAGCAATAGAAGCCCTAAATCAAACAAATGGAACAATGCCATGGATCAAGAAATGTATTTCATGCACACCAATAAAGTCTGGGAATATGAAACTCTACTTAAGGACATTCACTACTACAAAAAGCGCTTTTTGCTTCAGTTTTTAAGTGACATATAAAGAATTTGCTTCAGTTGGTGTAACCAACGCTATAACCGTAGACGCAAATAGTGCTATTTTTTACTTCAGTTATGAACCAACACTAATTGATTAATTTTATAACAGAAACAATTTTTTTTTTGCTTCTGTGCATAACTGAAGAAAAAACTAGTGCACCGACGCTAATTGTTTTTTTGCTTCGGTTATAATTTGTTTGAGTGCTCTGGTTAGCACGATTAGGAAACTAATTATGGTTGATAAAGTAACAAGGGAGAAATATATGATTAAATTTGCTAGGGTCCTGGTTGAAATGGACATAACATATGACCCCCATTTGTTATACATTTTGAAAATGAAAAAGGTTAGATTCAAGAGCAGTTTGTTGAGTACGAATGTCTCCCCATTAGGTGTAACAACTGTAAAGGATATAGCCATAACATGGCGGAGTGTAGGAAGACTGGTCCGAAGGTCTGGGCCAAGAAAAACCAGAAACATGTGAAGAATTTTAAAGACAAAGATTAGCCTACTAGTGTGGAAAAATCAAGGGGGACAATTTGGTTTCTGTTGAAGCTAATGACACGATTGGAAATATGAAGAAGGTAGATTCTAAGGAAGAGAAAACTTGTGCAGAGTCTAGAATTACTACTCCAGAATGAGAATGTATGGAAGGGTGGAAGACCCTAAAAAGAGTAGGCAATTCAAAGGTGAAAAGATCTCTTGGAGTGGTTGAGCAGGCTTCGGTTCAAAACTTTCAAGATTTTGCAGGAACAAGGAAAGGATGTTGAAAAGTGTAACCTATCTATCGAGGGTGGAGATGGATTGCACCAACATACTTAGTTGGAATGTTCAGGGTATGAATAAAAGGGATAAGCAAGGTGATATCCTTAGTCTTATGAAGCTAAATAAAGTAGGGGTAGGTGCTCTTGTTGAGAATAAATTGAAGAATAATAAAGTGGATGATATGATGGTAAAGATGTTTCATGGGTGGGATTACCATCGCGGTAATCAATGTGAAAGAAGAATTTTAGTTGTTTGGCTCAAGTCATTTGTTCAGGTGAAAGTGATGAAGGATCACAACCAACTAGTTCACCGTCAAGTTAAGTTTGTTGGTTCTCAACTTGAAGTGCTTATTACTTTTGTGTATGGTCTCAACACCATAGACGAGAGAGTTGATTTATCGAAGGAGCTCTCTACAATCAACTGTTAGGGGGTTCCTTGGCTGATAATTGGAGATTTCAATGCAGTTTTTTGTTATGGTGATATAACTGGCTGTAGAGCAGTTACTCTTAGTGATTTAGTGGATGCTACTGTTGGGTTTTATGTCCTAAATAAAACTCATTTCAATATAATCAGATTTACTTATTAATATAGATTAGAAATAACATTTAATGTTGCATGGTTTGCATGATTTATTTCATGATTATAGATGTACATAATGTATAAATTCATCTGAAACACTTTTCACATACTTGATCATGTTTATTGTGCTGTCAACACATTGGAAAGTAAACATGACTATGTGAATAAAGTTTCCTAGATTTATCAGACACAGGGTTTTACTGATATGATAATCTACAACAGAGTTTACTTGCATTTGGAGAAGTGCTATGTTCTTTCCAGAGCATTGGTTAAAGTAAAGCTCAGGTTGGATGCATGGAGTATGCATCGGAATGGACCGATATTGAACTTTGACTTAGATTTATTAAACTTACCGTAATATCTATTCAAGTCAATATCGCCTAGTTGATCCTAGATCAAATGATCTTAATCCTGTAATGATTAGGCTCAATCTCGAGAGGCTATTTGTGTTCTTTGATTTGTTAGTTAAGCCTACTTTTGGGTCAGGGTGATACGTACATTTTGGGAACACGGTAGTGCAATTGAGTGGGAGCGCTAACATAAACATGGAATCTATAGCTTCTATCTGGCGGATAGTAAGTAAAGGATGATCTCCTTCAAGCTTGACCAAACGAAAATAAATGGTGGAGATCTCATTTCACATAAGCTGAAATATCATTTATACGGGGTTAAGTGCTTTAAGGATAAAATAAATTGTAGGGTGTAACGGTAATCTAATCCCTTTACAGTGTAGATCATTCATATAGAGGATCATTGATCAAATTAGGATTATAACAATGGATAACTAATGATGTGTCTATATGGTGGAACATATAGAGCATTCTATATACTGAGAGTGCAATTCTAAGTTCTATGCGTGGATTCAACGAAGAATTAATAAGTTAGTGAATTTTAGTAATAAATTCTTGATCTACTTATTGGAAGCTCGGTTATATAGACCCATGGTCCCCGCACTAGTTGAGATAATATTGCTTGTAAGACTCATGTAATTGGTTTTGATTAATCAATTATAATTCTCAAGTTAGAATATGTCTATTTGTGAATTTTTCACTAAGTAAGGGCGAAATTGTAAAGAAAGAGTTTATAGGGGCATATTTGTTAATTATGATACTTTGTATGGTTCAATTAATAAATATGATAAATGACAATATTATTTAATAATTATTTATAGTTATTAAATAGTTAGAATTGGCATTTAAATAGTTGAATTAGAAAATTGGCGTTTTTGAGAAAATCAGATGCAGAAAAGATAAAACTGCAAAATTGCAAAAAGTGAGGCTCAAATCCACTTGTATAGGGCCGGCCACTTTTGTAGGAAATTTAAACTGATATTTTCATTATTTTAATGCCAAATAATTCAAACCTAACCCTAGTGGAATGCTATAAATAGATAGTGAAGGCTTCAGGAAATTTACACTAAAATTTCACACTTCTGATTCAGGAAAAATTGAGCCATCTCTCTCCCTATCTGGCCGACCACTCCCTCTCTCTTTCTTCCCTCTTGAATTTCGAAATCCTTAGTGTGAGATTAGTGCCCACACATAGCAAGTGATACCTCAATCATAGTGAGGAAGATCGTGAAGAAAGACCTTCAGCAAGAAGGAGTTTCAGCATCAAAGATTCAGAGAAAGAGATCCAGGTTCAGATATTGATAATGCTCTGCTACAGAAAGGAATCAAGGGCTAGATATTTGAACGAAAGGAGTCATTATATTCCGCTGCACCCAATGTAAGGTTTACTAAACTTTATATGTGTTTATTTCATCGTTTTAGAAAGTTCATATTTAGGGTGTTAATCAACATACTTGTGAGTAGATCTAAGATCTTGGTAAAATAATTTCCAACAGCTACGGCTTGGATTGCTCAGTCCAAATTAGAAGCTCTTAAATGTCCTGGATCGAAGTTCACTTGGTCAAATAAGGAAGATGGGAAGGATAGAGTTTATTCGAAGATTGACCATGCTTTCACTAATGAGGATTGGATAGATTTTATGCCCAAACTCTTTGGCTATTTTTCATTGGGAAGCTTACTTTGATCACTGTTATTGTGTGGTTAAAACCCAGCAACAGGGGAATTTAGGGATCGAGCCATTTCAATTCTTTAATCTTAGAATTCTCACAGTAAGTTTCAGGAGGTGGTGACTACCAATTGGAATAAACCTTTGGCAGGTTCCAGGCTTCATCGTGTGCTTAGGAAGCTTTTGAGGCTTAAACATGTCCTCAAAATCTTCAACAAGGAGGAAATTGGAGATGTGGAACAGAATTATCACCAAGCTAAAGTTGATTACCAGTGTGCCTTAACCAATGCACAAGCGGCTCCAACAGATGATTTGGCTCAGTTACAGGAAGGAAATGCTTCTGCTACGTTTTAAGAACAGGCTGCCATGTATCAGAGTTTTTTGGTTTAGAGAAGTAAGATAACTTGGCTGTCCAAAGGTGATGATAATAACACTTTTGTTCATACTTGCATCAAGAAAAGGAGACAGGAGAACATGATTGTCAGGTTCATTAATGAAGATGGGAAAACTGTGGAAGACTACAATGAGGTAGTTCACCATTTTATTTCTCATTTTAAAAATTATATGGGCAGCAAGAGTTTTAGATTTTAGAACTTTGATGACAGATGTATGGAGATGGGTCCTCGACTTAGTATTGAGCTTCAATTGAACTTAATAAATAAGTTCAGTAAAGAGGATGTCAGGAAAGCGATCTTTAGTATAGCAAGCACTAAAAGCCCGGGAGCAGATGGGTATAATTATAAATTTTTTAAAGCCATGTGGAAATTAATCGGGGATGAGATAGCGGAGGCTATTCTTGATTTCCTTAAAACTGGGAGGATGGCAAAAGAGTTAAATGAAGTTGTTATTGCCTTTGTGCCAAAAGTTGAAATGCCTTGTAAAGCGGTGGATTACAGGCCAATTGCCTGCTGCACTACGTTGTATAAGTGTATCTAAAAAATGATCTGCAGTAGATTATCTGAGGTGCTACCTTTGTTGATTGGCCAAAACCAGGGAGCGTTTGTTAAAGGTAGATCTATGGCTCATAATATCCTTATTTTCAGGATTTGATTAAGAATTATAGTAGAAAAAGTGCTTCTCCAAGATGTGCACTGTAAATTGACTTGAGTAAAGCCTACGATACGGTAGATTGGGATTTCTTGAAAATTTATTTAAAAGTTTCAAGTTTCCTACTAGGTTCATTCACTGGATTATGGTGTGTTTAAGGGAGAATTCCTATGTGCTTATGATGAATAACTGATTACAAAAAGGGTTTAAGGGAGCTAAGGGTCTTAGACAAGGGGATCCTATCTCCCCGATGTTGTTTGTGTTGGTTATGGAGTATCTTACTCGGTTATTACAGCAGGGGGCAAGGGAGAAGGAGTTTATGTTTCACCATTAATGCAAGAACCTGAAAATTATTAACTTTTGTTTTGCAGATGATCTCATTATTTTCTACACAGCTAATAAAGGCTCGGTGGCTTGTGTTAAATGAATATTTGAGGAGTTTAGTAATAGGACTAGGCTCAAAGCTAATCTTGCTAAATCTCAAGTTTTCTTTGGTGGAATTTCTAGATGGGACAGGTCTCATTTACTTGAGATCTTACAAATTGAGGAAGGGGTGTTTCCCATAAAATATCTTGGGGTTCCTATGAGACCAACAAAGTGGAAAGCGGAGGACGATGGGGTTATTCTCAAGAGGATCAAAAACCAACTTCATACTTGGGCTGGTAGGCACCTTTCTTATGCAGGGAGATGTCAACTAATCAACTTTGTTCTGTTGGGTCTGTGGAATTATAGGATGAATATTTTCTAGTTGCCTCAAAGCACAATCAAGGAAATAGACAAGCTTTGTATGTGGTTTTTATGGGGTAACAATGGTGCAAGAAGTAAGTTCCATCTTACCTGTAAAACTAATGTTTGCTTACCAAAGGAGCAAGCAGGCCTTGGTTTTGGTGAAGGTGCTAAGTGGAAAAAGGCTATGAATGCAAAGTATGTTTGGGCAATCAATCATCATCCAGAAGCTCTTTGGGTTCGATGGATTAACCATGTGTATTTGAAAGGGCAAAGCTTCTGGCAGTATCAACTAAAAAATGACACTAGTTGGTACTTGAAAAAATTATGCAATATTAGTGTTTTCTCAGCAAGAAGTGGAGGATGCAACTTGTAAAGGTAAATTTTGTGTCAGCAAGTTATACAAGAGCCTTTGTCATGGTGAGCAATTTAAACACCAACGATTTGTTTGGAATTGATTTGCTATTCCACAGCACCATTTTATTTACTGGCAGGCAGTGAAGGATAACTTGCTCACTCGGGATCATCTTTTTCGGATTCTGCATATTCACAACAAGCTTTGTCCAATGTGTGGCTGTTATGATGAGAATTTAGCTCACCTTTTCTTCTCCTGCGATTTTTCTCAGCAGGTTTTGAAGGGTATCAATGACTGGTTAAGGGCTGCTTGGTCGTACCGAATGAAGGACTGGCAGTTGTGGACAATACAGCTGGGAAACAAACGGGAAAACTTGGTTGCTGCAATGGTTTTTTCAACAATAATTTATTATGTGTGGCAAAATAGAAACACTTGTGTTTTCAATGATTTTTCTTATAGTGTCCAAAAGATTATAGAGATGATAAAAAAGGATACTAAGTATATAGTGAGAAATTTTATTTTTAAGAAGTTGAAAGATGAAGAGAGGATATTATCGTTAAAAATTACCTCTTTGTAGGGTGGGTGCTTATTGTGTTGTGTTGTAAGTTGGTTTTTTGCTTTTTGATTAATGAAGATTATTTTTTTCTTGATAAAAAAAATTATAACCAGATCGATGCCACACAAATTTTTTCAATTTCACATAAAAAAATCTCATATCTTAAATTTACAATAATCTTAAATTTTTTTCAGAGACGGGAGAGCACCACTGCGTGTTGCGACACTGCCACCACGGCACCACGGCACCACCACCGCACCACAGTACCACCACCACCCTACCACCGAAAATCTAAAAAAAAAGCAATATCAGATTAAAAATAAAGAGATTGAAAGAGGGAGAGAGAGAGAGAGAGAGAGAGAGAGAGAGAGAGAGAGAGAGAGAGAGAGAGAGAGAGATTACCATGACTAAGGGGGTGGCTGTGCGGTGGCTCTTGTCTAGGTGGCCGGGGATGGGCATCTCGACGAACTCCGATGGGGACTTTAGTTGGGGGAATATGGTGGTTTCCCTTAGCTTACAGAGAGAGAGAGAGAGAGAGAGAGAGAGAGAGAGAGAGAGAGAGAGAGAGAGAGAGAGAGAGAGAGAGAGAGAGAGAGAGAGAGAGAGAGAGAGAGAGAGAGAGAGAGAGAGAGAGAAAAAGAGAGATAGAGAAAAGAGATGAAGGGGGAGACTGCTCTTGTTAGGGTTTATTAATGTAGGATTTATAGTGTTTTTTAATTGGGCCGAAGCCCATACATAATAATATTTTTTTAAAAAAAAATTGGAATGTTTTGCGTCGATTGTGCACTGACGCTAAATTTGATAATTTTGTGTCGATGCTCAACCGACGCAATTTCTTTGAAAACCAATGCTAAAACTGCGTCTCCACATAACTGACGTTAAAATTGACCAGTAATTATTTGCATTAGTGGTTTAATATTTTTGTTGCCAGAACCGACGCAAAATGCAATATTTGTAGTATAGTGATTGCACCCATAGGGTGTAAGTAGATTTTCAAGAAGAATAGAAATGTTGAAGGGAAGGTAGAGACTATTAAAGCTAGGCTTGTAGCCTAAGGCTACACACAGCGAGAAGGCGTCGACTATGATGAAACATTCTCTCCTATGGTAATGATTAAATCTATTTGCATTCTTCTTTCCATAGTTGCCACTTATGACTATGAGATATGTCAAATGGATGTAAAGACTGCTTTTCTAAATGGTGATCTTGATGAAGTCATTAATATAGAACAACCAGAAGGTTATGTGCTACCAGAAGAAGATCGAAAGGTGTGCAAGTTTCTTAAATACATTTATAGATTAAAGAAAGCCTCTAGATCTTTGAATATTACCTTTAATAAGACTATCAAAGTGTATAAATTCGAACAAAATGAAGACAAAGCATGTGTATACAAATACATTAAAGGTAATGTAGTAGTATTCCTAGTTCTTTATGTTGATGACATTCTACTTATTGAAATTAATGTAGAAAGGTTATGACGTAAAGAAGTGGTTAGCCAATAAATTTCAAATGAAGGATTTTGGAGAAGCAAGTTATGTTCACAGAACAAAAAATCTTTAAAGATAGAAAGTGGAGAACATTAACACTTTCTCAAGCAACTTATATTAATAAGGTGCTCAAAAGATTCTCAATGGAGAATTCCAAGAAAGGAAATTTACCGTCCAGACATGGAATCACTCTATGTAAAGATCAATGTCCAAAGACTCCTCAGAAATAGAGGACACGAGAAAGTACCCTTAGTTGGGAGCTTGATGTATGAAATGTTGTGTACAAGGCCTGACATATGCTACGCTTTAGGGATTGTTAGTCTTACCAATCTAATCTAGGTTTGGAACACTAGATAGTTGTAAAGCACATTCTCAAGTATCTTCAGAGAACGAGAGATCTCATGCTTTTATATTCTGGTGGAGGGTTAAATTCTATTAGACATACTAATTTTGATTTTCAATCAAATAAAGATATTCAAAAGTTTCATTTGGGTTAGTATTCACTCTTGGTGGAGGGAGATGTAGTCTGGAGGAGCATTAAGCAAACCAGTATTGTAGATACAATAATGGATGCCGAATATATAGCAATTTTTAAAACAGCTAAGGAAGCGGTTTAGTTGAAGAAATTCTACACTGATTTGGAAGTGGTTCCAAAAGTAGAAAAACCACTGGTGTTTTACTGTGACAATAGTGGGGCAGTGTGCAACTCCAAGGAACCAAGAAGCCACAAGAGAGGCAAGCATATTGAGAGGAAGTACCATCTACTAAGAAATATAATAGAGAAAGGTGATGTGATGGTCTTGAAGATTGCATCAGAACATAACCTGGCAGATCATCCATTCCCAAAGACTCTACCGGTAAAATCTTTTATGGGTCATATAACTAATATTGGACTAAGGGAGATACCCAATTTGCTTTTAGGGCAAGTGGGAGATTTTTAGGGTTTATGCCTTAAAATTCGTGTAAAGACATTTATGATTATTAATAAGAGTTGAACATTTTAATATATATACATGAATGTTAAATTATTAATATTTAATATTGAATAATTTATATACCAATATCAAAAATTTCTGATTCATACATGAGGTTGTGACTTGTAGTTGTACAGAGAATTAAGATCACTTAGCCATGAATAAAATAGCTAGCAATGTATTAATATTTGTGAATCTTTGATCAATAGTTCCTAGTACGGTTCACTGATGCCCGTTATTCGGTGAAAGAAATCTTGATCCGGATAGCCAATATAGCTAGTGAGACATCTAAGTGAAGGTGTTGTATATAATAGAGATTATATATGACAAGGAGCGATATGAATAAAGCTATCTTTATCAAACTGACAGTTTACTATTAAGACTTAATTTATATCATAATGATGATCAATAGTAGATCAACCTAAATCTTGAGTAATCATGAATCTATATTCATGTTATTTGTTTTTTTGTTCACTCATTAAAGTTTCTCGACAAATCGGATCTGTATAAGCTAGAATGCCCAATTACAATCCGTGGTTGCTCTCTTCACCACGGAAGCAGAATTTATGGTAACTACGGAAGCATTCAATGAAGCATTATGGCTTTAGCGAATTCTTTGTGAATTAAAACAAATCAAAGGGGGAGTGACTGTGCATTCAGATAGCCAGTCATGCATCCATCTCTGTAAGAACCTAATTTATCATAAAAAGAGAAAATACATAGATATAAGGCTCTACTGGATAAGAGAGAAGATAGAACAAGGGCTGGTTGATTTAGAGAAGGTTAGAACAAAAGATAATCTTAGTGATGTTGGGACTAAGGTCCTGACGGTAAACTAGTTCAAGCATTGCTTGAACTTGATCAATCTCAGAAGTTTGTATACTGAGATTCCTGGAACACCAACTATGATGGCTACATTCTTTCTTCATCATCGTCACACTTTTAATTTGAAGTAACAAGGTGGAATTTGTGGTATAGTTCCTCCAAATAAAAAGGTCTCCAGAAGTTATTATCATTCCTGAAAAATTGTTGACTCACAAATGCAGGTCCTGGAAGGCTTTCTTGTCCATCCGAAAAGGGTCTTCAGGAAAGCTAGTCATCCTCCGAAAAGGAATTCTGGATGGCTAGATGTTCCTCCTGGAAGGTAGTCCAAGATAGTCGACTCCAGGTGACTCTTTCCTATCCCGGAAGCTCCTTCAACGAGTGCCTTGGACCGTGACTCTAGAAACCTTCTTTCTCTATTCCTTATACACTCTTACTTAGCCTGATATGGACCCCGATCAAAGGAGAGTTAGTTAAGTTAGTTATTGCCTAACTAACTTAACAACCTATCTTTTTGTAGCCACCGACTCTAGGATCTTGATCCAAAGCCTATAAATACAACCAACACTTATCTTTGTAAGTACATCGATTAGACTGAGATTGAGAGATAGAGAGAGAAAATATTGAGAGGTAGAGAGAGAGGTACAGAGAAAAGAGAGAGAGATTGAGTTTGAATTTTGTAAGAAAAATCTTTTGTGGATGAAGAAGATTCTTGGGTAAGAGTGTGAGAGACGTTGAAATACTTTGAGAGAACTCATCAAAGAACCGACATCGACTGTATTGTACCTGTTCTTGCTCAATCAATAAAGATGATTTGGTGGTGTTCCAAAACTAGAGTAAAGACATACATCACATCGATCAATCGGACGTGAACCAATATTTATCTTAGTGTTGTTTTTCTATTAATTTACTGTTTTAATTAGTTTCTAGTTATTCGTTCATCCCTATTTTTTCTCTAATTATTATTCGTGAATTTTGTCATCACTAATTTTTTGCTTATTTAAAATTTAGTTGATTTTATTTTGCACCTTGTAATTTTACCACATAAATTAAATTGTACCGGAACTTCAATTAAACAATAGGCATGCAATTTTTTTCTTCCCATTCTCACAGATGTGATCAGTCAATTAATTTCCAGTGCTGAAAAATTACATTCATCTCCTTTTTCATATTTTCCTAATTATTTCAGCGATGCTTATTTTTCTAAGTTAATTAGCTTTAACATACATTATTTCTGCCCAATATTTCTGCTCAATATTACCAGATGCGTAGAAAAGTGCTGCCAAAATTGTCTAAATTTAGATTGGTCTATACATAATATTCCCCAATATCCCAAAATTAAAAGGAAAAAGAAAAAGAAAAATCTCTAATTGGTATAGGAATTTACAACTTAAACAAGAATGAAAATGAAGTTTACTTTTATAACAAATATATATAAAATAAAAATTTTAATAACTTGAAGAAAATATAAAAAAAAAATAAAATTATTAATTTAAGTAAATATTTATAATTAGTTTTAGCTATAGCTTTGAAAGTTTTTTTTGACTTATAACATATATATGTATATACTATATGTCTGACCAAACCTATGACTTACTTCATAATCAATTTAAGAAAAGTAAAAGACTACTTGTATAATGTATTTGATTTCACACAGATTGGAACTCGTTGTCAGTTTAGTCTAGCTATAATTGATATTTTAGTTTCAAACGACATATATTACTACTATAATTTTCATAAGCAAATAATAATAAATAGCAAAATATGATAAGAGTTCTAAATTAATGCTCTGCTTTATAATATATATTTTTATATATCTCTCTTATACGTATATTCATCTAGTTAAGCCGAGAAAGACAGATGAAACCAATCCCATAAATATATATATATATATATATATATATATATATATATGCTGATGCAAGCAATAGAGAAAGCTTTGCGACTTGATTTTGATCTTCTAAGAACTGCATACACTACTAAATATATATATATATATATATTATATATTATAATATCATGAAAATTAATTACCTCATACCAAATAACTTATTGACAGCAATGAATTTACCGACCCCTTTGTAACAGAAATCAATGAACTTCCCTAATTTCATATCCAATATTAAACTGCAAGTGAACAAAATAGTTCTAAAATTTGAACATTCACACCTGAAGAATTATGAATTGATATTTATAGCAGTTGGTTTTACTCCATCCCATATATATACACATCTATGATACTAAGCCAGCTCATGTTGTCCATTTTAAACATATTTACTTATTATGACCAAAAATCATAGCACATGATGATGTTTTAACATTATTGGATTAAATAAACTAATAGTAGTTATATATAGCAGTCCATATATATTGCCTTGAGTAATAAATAACTCTCTCTACCTATGCAGATCTTTTTGTCTGGATGTATTTTACTCCTAAACAGTGATGTGTATACATATAATATATAGTTATATATATATATAAATATATATATATATATATATATATATCAGTACTTCCCTTGATTAATTAGTATTTGTATTTGAGAAATGATCATTCAAAATTAAAAAGAAATTTGCATTTTTTTTTCTTCTTATTAACAGATTTATTAAATTAAATTTAATTATTTTGAGTCCTGATGTTTAACATTTTCTATTTGGTATAAATAAATAATATACAAGCATATTCTTTAATATTTTTTGTATCATCTTTCCTTAAAAAGAAAAAAAAAAAGGTTTCGATCAATATCACTTCACATAAATGAATTATAATATACAATAATTAACAATTTTGTCTTTTATTTTGCTCTAAAATATATGGTTTGTTAAGAATTTGTTTTTGAACTTTTACATTTACAGAAATTTAGTCATTCTGTTAGATTCGGTTCTATTATTTTGTTTAAATGCTGACGTATTTTGTTAATTAGCAACTTTATCCCCTAAATTTTGAAAACCATTAAACCATACCACTCAAAATAAAAATAAAAAATATTCAATATTTTTTTAGTAAATCTCAAAAAAATTAATCTAGATCCTAAAAAAATTATTTTGAATGATTAAAATTTTTAAAAACTAAGAGATTTAAAATATTATTTCTTTTTTATGAAAAAATTCATTTAGATATTAAAAAAATATATATTAAATTTTAATTTTTGTAAAAACTAAATTTTACGGGAATAAGAGCTTGTGTCAATTTTTTTCTCCAAAATTCTAGATTTTTTTTTTAAAATAAACATAACATTTTTCTAGTTTAATTTCTAACTTTTTTCAAAATAATTTTATATTTTTATTGAAATTTTAAATATTTCTTATTTTTCAAAATATGAGTTTATAAATATAAATAAGTTTGATTTTTTTTTAAAGAAAAATTGTTTAAATTATATATTGGATTTCAATAGTTTTATTAGTTTAATTGTTTAAGATACGTGTTTATAAATAAAATTTAAGATACGTGTTTATAAATAAAATGAAGTTTGAAAATATTTTTTTTAGAAATAATTAAGATTTTTTTAAAATAAACTTAATATTTTTTAATTATTTAATATTTTGAACCGATTTTTTTAATAATTTTTATTAATTTTTTTTGAATTAATAGAATATTATAATTTTTTTAAAAAAAAAAATTTAATAAAAGGGAGCCAAATTTTGTATTGGTCAAAATTCAAAAAATAAAAATATTTATTTTTAACAATAAAATAAATGAAACCTATATAAATATACACAAATAGTAGCTTGCTTCATTTTTTTTTTTAAAAAAAAAACAAATAATTGCCTACTTACTCTTGAGAACTGAAACTGGCCAGTAGTTAAATCGAGTTATATAATACATATATATAGTAACTCGTTGAAACTAACATAGTACTAGCTAGTGTTTCAGCATATATAATTACAAAGTTTATTTATTTTCTTTTTCCAGCCGAGAGTAGAGCTATATTACTCAATTTAGCACATTGACCAAGTGGTAATTAATAATAAGAATATATTTGGGCAACAAATATTTGGTAATAAAAACTAAATGGGTCATTTGTAAATATATATAAAATATATTAATTTTTACTGTCTGATGAAACCATATTATGTATATATGTACGTACGTTGGTATGTATATATATATATAGGGTGACCCAATCGTGTGAATACAACAAAAGTGACATCCCATCCATAACCCAATCCCACGACCAACCCCTAAATATATAAACATATATTATTTCTTTGTTTTCCTGCTTTTAACTATGTAATAATTAATTTATTAATAATATATATATATTTCCTCATCTCATTCTCATCATATATATATATGTATCACTAGTTTGATCATCCGATGATGGAAAGATCTTCAAGTAGTATGAGCTCCGATCATGGTGGTGGGGTTGGGAAAAATTGCTATAGAGGGCACTGGAGGCCAGGCGAAGATGAAAAGCTGAGAGAATTGGTGGACCGGTACGGCCCTCAAAACTGGAATTTCATCGCAGAACATCTACAAGGAAGATCAGGTTAATTAATTTTGCTGGGGTTTTAAGAAATGGGGTTTTCATATAACTACTATATAGTACTTGTAGTTACTGCCATGGAGCTAACTAGCTACCTTATTATTATTATTTTAATAAATATAAATAATAATTTTTATTTGGGTGCAGGAAAAAGTTGCAGATTAAGATGGTACAACCAACTGGATCCAAACATAAACAAGAAACCATTTACAGAAGAAGAGGAGGAGAGGCTTCTAGCAGCTCATCGGATATATGGCAACAAATGGGCTTGTATTGCTAAGTACTTCCATGGAAGAACTGACAACGCTGTCAAGAATCATTACCATGTCGTCATGGCCAGAAGGAAACGAGAACGTTTCTCTTCCTCCTCTTCCTCACCTAATTCCCACCACTTAATCCACAACCACAACCACAACCACAACTACCACCATCATCATATACTTAGTACTACTACTACTACTACTACTTCTTCTAAACCCACCACCACTACCACCACTTCTACACCTTATTATAATATTAATAATAATACCAGTCCCAAATTAGGGCTTCTCAACTTCAAAACTCCTGACCTTGCTACTGCCCGGGATCATCGTCAGAAAATGAGAATTTGGGGAATTTTGTCTTCTTCGACTTCGAATTCTAATTTGGGTATGTCAGGGAGTAATAATAATACTAGTTTCACTACAAGGGATTTTTATTCAACTAGTACTACTACTCGTGATGAACTTCCTCATCATGGTCCCAATAAAGATGGTAATAATCGTGATCATACAGGTTTAATGGGAATAGAAGAGAGTAATAGCAGTGTTATTAATGGAAACCATAAGAGCAATATGTTGCAGGTGATGAGAGTAGGAAATATGGCTTCTCAGAAAGAAAACAAAGATCATGATCTTCATCATCATCATCATCAGGTGCCGTTTATAGATTTTCTTGGTGTTGGGTTAACTTCATCTCTAGCTACCTAGCTTATTATATTATATAAATATATAAAAAATAAGTTCTTAATTTATTTAGGTTTGAATTAAAGTTAATGGAGTTTTTAAAATTTTTAATTAATTATTAACTATAGCTATTAGCTCTCTAGTTTATATTACTATTATTTTCCTACAAATATGGACATTTTATTTATAATTGTGTAATGTGTAGTATAGTCCTAATTTATCCGGAGAAATATCTTAGAATTTTAATTTATTTGTTGGACTCGGATCAATATTTGATCTATCATTTCTAGTAATCAATATATATGTTCATTATTGTGTCGATTAATTAGTAGTAGAACTACAATCCAATTTATTAGAATGTTTTTTTTTAGTTTTCTTTTACTTTTTTTCTTTTGTAAGGCAAATTTATTAGAATTTTGATTCATTACAATTTACAATCATCATGATGAGGAAAATGCTTGAAATATTTATATATATAAATATATATCATCTATATTGAAGGCAAAATAGATGAAGTAAAATTGAGTTTATTAACATGTATATGTAGATTTTCGGCCAATTTAATTTATATAACTTTTTCCTTTGAGAACAACGTTCCATCTCTTTCTCTCTCTCCAACACACACACATATATATATGCATATATATATGCATAGCGTGTATGCGTGGAGCTGTGTTCTGCAAGAACATTTTCTCATGAAATGAGTACTGTACTTAACATGATTATTTTGTTCGCCAAACAATTATCTGTATATATATCAATGTATTTGTATATTATGTTTTGTTTTTTCATTTCAATCTCATTTTCCTGATATTTTTGTTAGATCAGTCTCTGCAGATAACGTACTGAAGTTCAAGTGATAATTATTAACATTTTGGGGCAAAATTACATTACAGAAATATGGTATTAATTTCGAGGGTAAACAAAAAAAAAAAAAACAAAAGAAAAAAAGAACACAAAAATCAAAATTGATGAAAGAAAAATAGGTATATTATTATATGGAAACCCAATGTAGTTCAATTAATTAATCTCTCTCTCTCTATATATATATATATATCACATACTGGTGTATAAATATACTTGAACATTTACAGAAGTATATATATTTATATACACATTGGATGCTTTGGGTATTTCTAGTTTTTGTTTATTCAAGGTATATTGTGTATTAATTTCTGAACAATTTTCTTTTACATAATTCATTCACCAGATGGAAAATATGGTAATATATTAATTGATAGTTAAGGCAAATATAAATCCGTGTAGGAGCTTATATATTTATTATGAGCTTCGGCCCTTAATAGCTAGCATGGATCAGAAGTTCAAAATAGTATCTCACTTAATTAAGTTTTGTTTTTAAAAGATTCACATATGCTTGGTTTTGTTACAACGTATATAAATATATATATTTATACACATTCTAATTATCCAAAACATGACTACTTACTGTACTGTACATGAAATAAAAGGATGGCATAACACAATTGCATGCATGCATATATTATCTCCATAAATAACTAGATATAAATATACATACATACTAGGCAGAAGATTGCACCTATATTTACTTTTATTGATAAAAATTTACTTTCATTGCATGCTATTTTTACTTAATAATTAATTCAAATAATAAATAAAAATTAAATTAATTCAATTCCATCAGATAAAATTTAGTTTAAATATATAAAATAATAAAATTTAAACATAAAATATAAAATAGAAAAAGCCCCTATTTTAAATATATAAAATTTAGTTTAAATTTGCACTAAGAAAAAGTATCTACCTATCTAGCTAATTTAATGAACACTTTTACATAATTATATTATTTATTTTTTAATAATAAAATAAAAAAATTAAATTTAAATATTTTAAGCAAAATAATGAATGAATATATTAAAAAACTAATTAATTGATTGATTAAACCTTTAATTCAAATTTATATTTACTATATAAAAAATTATTTATCTAATTTTATTAACACTTTTAAATTATAATATAAATTATATTCTAATAAACAATAAAATAAAGAGTTAAATTTATATATTTTAATCAAAATAATATCAATGATTTTTGTTGGATAATATCAATAAGTAACCACACTTTTTACATATAGATGAAAAACATGAAAATATAGTCAATAGTTTTTCTAACAAAAAAGTTGTTTAATTAATGTTTCTAGTTTAGATATCTCAATCAATATTTTCATTAAAAAATAATGATAAACTAATAAAAAAATTGAAAAAAAAAATAATATCAAAATTTAAACACTATTTGGGGTCATTTTTATTATGCAATGTAAGTTATAAGTAACATTTAAATATTAACTTATTGTTTACCGAGATTTTTAAAAACTAAGTTAAATAAGAGCTAATAAATAATAAGATGAGAATTTTTACATAGTTTGGGTATTAATGAACTCTAGTCCAAGAGTCAATGTATTGGCCTAAGAAAATTTAATGTATTACAAATGAGTCTCACAATTTGAAGAATCACAATTCTTGCTATATTATTTTTCTCTCTCGATTTCTCTTAGAAGAAGAATAAAGCTTAAAGAGAACTTAGGAGTTTTTTTATCTGCCCCCCTTGCATGAAGGAGTAAAAGAGTTTTTATAGGTGAAGTTTCAGATTCAAGTATACACGTGACCAGTTTAAGCTTTTTGTGCAAAATAGGTCCATTGTTGAGGTAAATACATAGAATACATGACTTTGAGGTCCACTACAAGAGATTGGCTTGTGCGGGAAAGGGTTCTGTACATATGGGGACCACGCAATCTAGACAAGTGTCACGTGTGGGCACTGCTGTAGTAGACAAGAATGTCAGTAGGCGTCGATTGAAAAAGAGGACGTACTCCCTTTGGTAGTGCACGTACTATCATGTTCTGACATAAGGGAGAAGATCTGATTTGGTGGGACTAGGCGTTAGATGGTCTCCACGTCACCCTACAAGGGCCTTTCGGAGGCACCTCTTGGACTTCTTCTCCAGATAAACCTCATAAATTGTCTAGAGGTCTTTCTTTGCTTCGTCTCTTGGAAGGCAGAATGGGCTTCCAAAAGCAAAAGGGTCTCGTCTCTGAAGACGATGTTCTTGGGGTTTAGATGGGCCCAGGCCTGTCTCCAATTTAGACTGGGCTTTTGTATGTTAGAAGGCTTGGGCCTTATCTTATGCAGACCAACTACACTTTGATCATACCATGTCTCGCCCATCCAGAAACATAGATGACATTTACCCCCCAAACTTCTAAAACTTGAGAGTGACCGAAGCTTGCAATCTTTCTTCGGATGACTTCAGGAACTTTTGACACATGGATCACTTTGAGACATTGTACTTTTTGTTGGGTTTTATGCCCTAAATAAAACTCATTTCAATATAATCAGATTTACTTATTAATATAGATCAGAAATAACATTTAATGTTGCATGGTTCACATGATTTATTTCATGATTATATGTACATAATGTATGAATTATATTTAAGTCCAGAACATATCAATTTGTTAATGATTATAGTGTTGTCAACACAGTGGAATATAATCTTAATTATATGTTCGAAAGTTTATTCCCTGATTTGTCAGAACACTGGATTTAGACTGACATGGTATAATCAGCGATAGGTATTCTTACACCTTGGATAAGTGTTATGTCCTTTCCAGGACATTGGCAAAGTTTACCAGCATCGGATGTAACGAGTATACATCAGAAGGGACCGATATTGAACTTTGATTAGATATATTAGAATTTACCGTAATATCTATTCAATTCAATATCACTTGTTGATCCTAGATCAAATGATCTTAATCCTGATATGATTAGGTTCAATCTCAAGAGTGTTATTCGTGTTCTTTGATTTGTTAGTTAAGCCTACTTTTGGGTCAGGGTGATACATACATTTTGGGAACACGGTAGTGCAATTGAGTGGGAGCGCTAACATAAATATGGAATCTATAGCTTCTATCTGGCGAATAGAAAGTAAAGGATGATTTCCTTCGAGCTTAACCAAACGAAAATAAATGGTGGAGATCTCATTTCACTTAGCTGAAATATCATTTATACAGGGTTAAGTGTTTTAAGGATAAAATACATTGTAGGGTGTTACGGTAATTTAATCCCTTTACAGTGTAAATCATCTATATACAAGATCATTGATCACATTAGGGTTATAACAATGGATAACTAATAACGTGTCTATATCATGGAACATATAGAGCGTTCTATATACTGAGAGTGCAATTCTAAGTTCTATGCGTGGATTCGATGAAGAATTAATAAGTCAGTGAATTTAAGATATAAATTCTTGATCTACTTATTGGAAGCTCGGATATATAGACCCATGGTCCCCATACTAGTTGAGACCATACTGCTTGTAAGAATCAGTTAATTGATTTTGATTAATCAATTATAATTCTAAAGTTAGACTATGTCTACTTTGTGAATTTTCACTAAGCAAGGACAAAATTGTAAAGAAAAGAGATTCTAGGTTTATTTATTAATTAAGAGACTTTATATGTCTAATTAATAAATATATTAAATGACAATATTATTTAATAATTAATTTTTAGTTAATAAATAATTAGAATCGGCATTTAAATGGTTGAATTTGAAAATTGACGTTTTTGAGAACATCAGATGCAAGAATGATAAAACAGCAAAATTGCATAAGTGAGGCCCATTATCCAAGGCCCATGGCCGGCCACACTTATAGGGTTTTATCATTTGTTTTTTTTATTATTTTAATGCCAAATAATTCTAACCTAAACCTAGGTGGTTACCTATAAATAGATAGTGATGGCTCTCATTCACACTTAACTTTGTGAACTTCTGTTAGATGAAATTTGAGCCTCATATTCTTTTCTCTATAGGCCGAACCACTTCCCTTCTCTTTTCTTCTCTAAATTTCGAAATCCTTGAGTGAATGAGTGAGTGCCCACACACATCAAGTGGTATCTCAATCATAGTGTGTAAGACTGTGGAAAACCATCCAACAAGAAGGAGAATCAGCATCAAAGGAAGGAGAGAAAGAGATCCAGGTTCAGATATTGATAATGCTCTGCTACAGAAAGGAATCAAGGGCTAGATATCTGAACGGAAGGAGTCATTATATTCTGGTGCACCCAATGTAAGGTTTCTAAACTTTATATGTGTTTATTTCATTGTTTTAGAATTCATATTAGGATGTTAATGAAACATACTTGTTAGTAAATCTAGATCCTGATAAAATATATCCAACAACTGGTATCAGAGCCATGGTAATGATTTACTTTCATGAAATATGAATTAAAACGATGTTATATGTTGATTTGGATGGTTTCATGTGATTTATGTGCTTATTTGATGATAGTTTAGAAATCGCAATATATGTTACTGAAATATTTTTTATTTCGATCTGGAATTATTTTTTCTGGAAATTAGACAAAAAATTAATAAATTCATACTTTTACAGAACTTAATTTGGATTTTTTATGAATTAGTTATGATTTTTTGAATTTGAACGAAAATATCGGGATTTAAATGTCACACGCGCGCGCACGAGCCTGGGATCCGCTCGGACACGCTGCTGTCTGAAGGGCAGCTCGCGCCCAAGATCCTCGGTCAAATGGGGCTGCTTGCAGCCTCTATCCTTGGCCACACCCTTGCTTCCGCGCGCGCAGGGGTATGCAATGCATACCCCTGCGCCTCAAACTTATTTTCGTCATAACTTTTGATTCAAAAATCGTTTTTCATTGAAACAAAAGCCAATTTTTGGTAGAATTTTGTATAGAATCTAAATTTTCAATTAAAAATCTAATTTTCAGAATAAAATTAATTTTTATTAGTTTTTTAATTAATTAAAATTAGTTTCTGATATTAGTAGGCTTTGAATATTGAAAATTTGATTTCTCACAAAGGAGCCTTATGGTTATTTTTGAAATTTTAGATTATTTTATTTATTTTAATTATAAGATCAGATATTATTTTTTAAATGATCTTACTTTGATATTAAAATATTATATTTTAAAAATAATCTTGTACTAATTTCAAAATTTGCTAACCATATTATATTTTGTTAAAAAAATTTTTGTTATTTTCAAAATATATTTTATTAATTGAAATTATAAGATTAGGAATATGTTACATTTTATCTTATTAGACATTTTTTTTATTAAAATTATATTTTGGCAAAAATAACATGAAGATTTGAAAAATTGATTAGTTTAGCTTGAATAGATATTTTAGGGTTTCAAACCATAAATTTTTCAAACTTATTATTCTATTATTTTTTAAATATTCTAACCATATAAAATATCTTATTTTTCAATTAGTTTATTTATGTAATATTTAAATTTATTAAATTATAAGACTCAGAATATAATAAACTATCTAAATTTAAAATTCAAGATATTATATTATATTATCTTATTAGAAATTTTAAATAAATTTAAATTTTGAATAAACTTGATATTTGAAAAATTGGTTAGATATTTTTGATTTTTTGTTAGAATTTAAGAAATTTAGGAGTTTGTTGAATTTGAATTTTTTCAAATATTCTCTAACAACCTAAATTTGAATTCTAGTTAAGATATTTATTTTAAAATTTAATTTTGTTTTAAATTTTAAAATTGAGATATTTTAGCTTACTTTCCAGATATTCAAGATCAGTTATTTGTTTGTATTGTTTGATTATATTGTTATGTATTCAAAAAAAATTTTACAAACCTATTATTTATTTGATCTAAATTGCTATGATTAACTTGTTGACAAATCCAATGATCTGATTTTAATCATAGTCCAATTGTCAATAGATCTTATAAATAATTTGTAACAGGTAAATTTTGCAATTTCTTTCATCTGTGTAAACCTAGTAACATGATAGGGCCCATCCAAATCATTTGACTTGTGTGAGCTTATATGTTTGCTTTTGGGCTTAGATGCATATAGGAAGCCCATTTAAGTTTTACTAAGTAAATGGACTAGGTTGCTAAAATAAATTTTGACATAAGTAAATTTATTTAAGCCCAATTAGATTTGGGCTTATTCAATGAATAACAATTGTTTATTTAAAGGTTAAATTCCTCTCTTTTGGGCCTTGTGTGAGAGTTGGGGGCCAATAGAAGTGGGTACGACATACTGAACTCAGTTCCCTTTCACATGAACTACCCCAATTGTGAAGGCCCATTTGCCTTATTTAAATAATTGTATTATGTTAATTATATTAGTCTAACCTAATTTAAATTGAATTAGCAACATAATTAACTTTTAAAATATATGAAATTTATTTTTTCATTTAATATTTTAAAGTTAATTTTTAGAAAAACACTTAGTAAATGAAATTATTCTAGATAGTTATTTCTAGTACTAGTTATTTTTTCTAATATTAAAGTAGGAAAATATCATAGATTGTGAAATTAATTGTTTAATAATTATATTTCCTAGTATTAAGTTAGAATCAATAATTAAGTCTTCTCTATACTTAATTATTTATTTCTTGAATTTAATACATTTAATTAAATTGAAAATTTAAATATTTAAGTTGATTTTCATCATGATACTTAAATATTACTATTTTCATGTTATTTAATTAAAATTGAAAATTATTTTAAGTTGAAATCTTATTTCACATAACTTAAATAATTTTCAAAATATATTTTATTTTATTTTATTAATCTTTTTTCCACAATTTCGAAATTGCATTCCTTAAATGCAGAAATTTCGAATTTTATTTGAAAAATAGATTAAAGTTGTAAATTATTTATTTTAATTTGGACCAACTTAAATCAATGATTTTTTCATTTAATGATTCATTAAAATAAATGAAGTAAAATATATTTAATTAGAAAATGAATTAATTAGTCAATGAAAATCTAGATAGATATTATCTGTTTTTTGCTTGAAGTATTTTTCTAGTGTATTTAATTAAACAGAAAATTAATATTTAAGTTTATTTTCATCATGATACTTAAATATTTTAAATTTTTCTTATATATTTAATTAAATAGGAAAATTATATTTTTCGTTGTAAATTAATTTTATTAATTAATTTTGGGCCAACATTAAATTAGAATAATTTTTCCCGAATTTATTTTTATTTTATTTTAAAGCATTATTTCGAAAATTATATTCTTAAATACTTCAATTTTTCGAAATGCAATATATATTTATAGAAATTTAAATTTGAGTTGTAAATTAATTTAAATTAATTTTGTAACAACTTAAATTGAATATTTTTCTAAATATTTATTGGAAATTATTACTAAGATGGAAATAATTCATGTTATTTTCATATCCATCTAAGTATAATTTATAAATATTTAATTAAAATTTATATTTAGAATTTTGCATTCTAAATTGGAAATTTTAATTAAATAAATATATATTTAAAATAAATTGATTAAAATAAATATTAGAAGAAAATACATTTTTTTTTTTTAAATAATGAGCTTTATTATTATTAGGATATTCGATCTTCATTGTTGGTCTTACAATAGTTAAATGTTTTCAATATAACCTCGAGGCGCTAGACTTCGTCCCCCTTATGGATGGTTATTCGTTGAACGCATTTAACACCATAAGATCTCATTTGATAAGTGTTTTGTAAGTTTTTGTCTCTATTAGACTCTCCCCTACGGTGACTACTTAGAGATAAACTTATAAAACATGAAACAATGGTGGAAGCTCATAAAATGAGAATAACCTTGACTCTCGCCTACCGGGACAACGTTGGATTCTTATTTTGATCGAATTAAAGGTTGCTAGAATGGTTTGCATTTTAGATGAGTTGACAACTCTATTCAATGAATGATACTTTGACTCTCGCCTACCGGGACACTGTATCAATTTGTTGGAAACCTTAGAAATTATTTAAGATGTGCATGTTTTATATTTTTCACATGTCTTTGTTATTTGCTATATGTTTAATAATTTCTAAATTGTGTATGAATTTATATTGAACCATGTTATTTTCTGTTATTAAATTGTAGTTTAATTTCGAATCTTCATTGTTGGTCTAACTTGGTTTGTTTTTCTAATGAGCTAAATCCCTAATGGATTTTCACCATTAGACATACATAATAGTGTTAGATCTCGAAAGTTAATATTGTATATGCAACATCTAGCTGTTCATCAATTGATGACACCTTAGACTAGTATTTTACAATATGAAACAAGAAGATTGTATAAATAAGATTACTTTGACTCTCGCTAATCGGAGTATAGTTGGATTCTTATTTAAACAACGAAATTATCCTAATTCCTCTTAGCTTATTCATTTCGAATTAGCTCAATAACATATCATTGGATGAATGGTCTATAAATCATTTCATGTCATTCTATTTTCTCTTAAAAAATTAAATGAAGAATATGATTATAATCCCGAAATTCTATCCCAAAATGATATAAATCGTCAATCTTAGAAATCTCCTACTTGTATGGGCAAATCTGACTTAGAGTTTGAATTAGAAGTGGTGGTCCAAGAAAGAATTACTCATTATATTTGGTATAAATTTAAGTCTTTGACTTTAATTTTAGATTCTAAACAGAAATTTTCTTATAATTCCAGGATACAATACAGTTACACTTTCACAAGTGTTTAATAACAATTTTCTATCAATGGATTCAAATTGTATGTAATATGAGTATAGTATTCTGTGACCAGGATCCACTTGCACTATTCTAAGAACTCTTTGATGTAACTATACTTAAGTCATCAAAAGACACAACCACATTTTTTATTAATCTATGGCATTTGTATCTTGTTCATAGTAGTTTTGACAAGATCAATCTCTGCAAAGAGTTAATATGCCTATATCCACTGAAAGTAAGTTCATCTCATTCGTAGATGGATGTACATTCAGGGGTGGATATGAGTTCATCGTTATATTCTTAAAACGATCACTCTAGATTATACCTTATGCAAAGAAATTTGAAATGTTTGAAAAATTTCATGAATTTCTAGCAATGGTAAAAACCATTAAGGTAAGTGGTTAAAGATCTTGCGAACTGATAGGGGTGGAAAAATAGTTAGTAGATATGCAGTTCAAAGATCATTAAATTGATTTTTAAATTATATCCAAACTTACCTCCCAAGAAATTTCGATTTGCATACTGATGATTAGTTACTAATCGTTGCCTAAGTCCTCCTATGGTAATACAATTTCAGAATGATGCAATGGTTGTATACTTAATGTAAATCATTACTAGATTCATGGATGACCTAATCGAATTCTTAAGACAAGCTAGAACTGTTAACCAAATTGCTCAAAACAAAAGTTTGACACGTTTTTGGGGTTGAGTTGGCTGGTTTGGAGCCAAAGAAACCAGCGTATTTTTCAGAAGAAGAACAATGATTTGAGAAGCTGGATTCCTTGGGCTCTAGATTTTATTGACAATACTCTGCTGCAAACTCATACAAACAGTGCAATGAAGGAAGGGCAAAGGGCAAAATACTGGGCGACTCCTCCTGCTGGCTCTTTTAAGTTGAACTGTGATGCAGCTTTCGGCAAAAACCAGTAGGCTAGTGGAATGGCTGCTGTCATCCGCGATCATAAAGGCAATTTGGTGGCTGCTGAAGTAATATTCACAGAGGGCTACAGATCACTTTTTATGGCAGAAGTGTTAGCCATTAAGTTGGGGCTGTAACTGGTGCAAAAAGTGAAGACCCGGCCCTTTTTCGTGAGTTCTGATAGTCTAATTGTGACAAACCAACTTGTGTCAAAGAAGGCTCCTCGAGCCGAGTGGGGTGTGCCTTTGGTGGAAATTTATTCTACTAATCTCTTGGATGGATGTGCGGGAATTAAATTTGTAAATAGAGATTGTAATAAAGTTGCTCACTCTCTAGCTAAGTGGGCTATTAATCAAAGATGTAATTCTTTTTGGTCAGAGGTTTTACCCTCTTGTGCTGCTGCCATTTTAAAGGCAGAAAAGCCTGACCAGTTGTAAGCTTTTTTTGGCTGAATAAAATGTTTTTCATTCAAAAAAAAAATAATAATAATCTTGTACTAATTTCAAAATTTGCTAACCATATCATATTTTTTTTTTCAAATTTGTTATTTTCAAAATATATTTTATTAATTAAAATTATAAGATTAGGAATATGTTAGGTTTAACATTTTATCTTATTAGACATTTTTTTTTATTAAAATTATATTTTGGCAAAAATAAAATGAAGATTTGAAAAATTGGTTAGTTTAGTTTGAATAGATATTTTAGGGTTTCAAACCATAAATTTTTCAAACTTATTATTTTATTATTATTTTTTAAATATTCTAACCATATAAAATATCTTATTTTTCAATTAGTTTATGTATGAAATATTTAAATTTATTAAATTATAAGACTCAGAATATAATAAAATATCTAAATTTAAAATTCAAGATATTATATTATATTATCTTATTAGAAATTTTAAATAAATTTAAATTTTTAATAAGCTTGATATTTGAAAAATTGGTTAGATATTTTTTGAGTTTTTGTTAGAATTTAAGAAATTTAGGAGTTTGTTGAATTTTGAATTTTTTCAAATATTCTCTAACAACCTAAATTTGAATTCTAGTTAAGATATTTATTTTAAAATTTAATATTATTTTAAATTTTAAAATTGAGATATTTTAGCTTACTTTCCAGACATTCCAGATTAGTTATTTGTTTGTATTGTTTGATTATATTATTATGTATTCAAATTTTTTTTTTACAAACCTATTATTTATTTGATCTAAATTGCTATGATTAACTTGTTGACAGATCCAATGATCTGATTTTAATCATAGTCAAATTGTCAATAGATCTTATAAATAATTTGTAACAGGTAAATTTTGCAATTTCTTTCATATGTGTAAACCTAGTAACATGATAGGGCCCATCCAAATCTTTTGACCTGTGTGAGCCTATATGTTTGCTGTTGGGCTTAGATGCATATAGGAAGCCCATTTATGTTTTACTAAGTAAATGGACTAGGTTGCTAAAATAAATTTTGACATAAGTAAATTTATTTAGGCCCAATTAGATTTAGGCTTATTCAATGAATAACAATTGTTTAATTAAAGGTTAAATTCCTCTCTTTTGGGCTTTGTGTGAGAGTTGGGGGCCAATAGAAGTGGGTACGACATACTGAATCCATCTCCCCCTCACATGAACTACCCCAATTGTGAAGGCCCTTATTTAAATAATTGTATTAGGTTAATTATATTAGTCTAACCTAATTAAAATTGAATTAACAACATAATCAACTTTTAAAATATATGAAATTTATTTTTTCATTTTAATATTTTAAAGTTAATTTTAGAAAAACACTTAGTAAATGAAATTATTCTAGATAGTTATTTCTAGAACTAGTTATTTTTTCTAATATTTAAATTAGGGAAATATTTTAGATTGTGAAATTAATTGTTTAATAATTAATTTTGGTACAATCTAAGTTAAGTATATTTTTCCTAGTATTAAATTAGAATTAATAGTTAAGTCTTCTCTATACTTAATTATTTATTTCTTGACTTTAATTAGAGCGTTCTACATACTGAGAGTGCAATTCTAAGTTCTATGCGTGGATTCAACGAAGAATTAATAAGTCAGTGAATTTAAGATATAAATTCTTGATCTACTTATTGGAAGCTCGGATATATAGACCCATGGTTCCCATACAAGTTGAGACCATGCTGCTTGTAAGACTCAGTTAATTGATTTTGATTAATCAATTATAATTCTAAAGTTAGACTATGTCTACTTTGTGAATTTTCACTAAGCAAGGGCGAAATTGTAAAGAAAAGAGATTCTAGGTTTATTTATTAATTAAGAGACTTTATATGTCTAATTAATAAATATATTAAATGACAATATTATTTAATAATTAATTTTTAGTTATTAAATAATTAGAATTGGCATTTAAATGGTTGAATTTGAAAATTGGCGTTTTTGAGAAAATCAGATGCAAGAATAATAAAACAGCAAAATTGCATAAGTGAGGCCCATTATCCAAGGCCCATGGTCGGCCACACTTATAGGGTTTTATCATTTATTTTTTTATTATTTGAATGCCAAATAATTCTAACCTAAACCTAGGTGGTTACCTATAAATAGATAGTGATGGCTCTCATTCACACTTAACTTTGTGAACTTCTGTCAGATGAAATTTGAGCCTCCTATACTTTTCTCGATAGGCCGAACCACTTCCCTTCTCTTTTCTTCTCTAAATTTCGAAATCCTTGAGTGAATGAGTGAGTGCCCACACACATCAAGTGGTATCTCAATCATAGTGTGTAAGACTGTGGAAAACCATCCAACAAGAAGGAGAATCAGCATCAAAGGAAGGAGAGAAAGAGATCCAGGTTCAGATATTGATAATGCTCTGCTACAGAAAGGAATCAAGGGTTAGATATCTGAACGAAAGGAGTCATTATATTCCGCTGCACCCATTGTAAGGTTTCCTAAACTTTATATGTGTTTATTTCATTGTTTTAGAATTCATATTAGGATGTTAATGAAACATACTTGTTAGTAAATCTAGATCCTGGAAAAATATATCCAACACTTTTTGTCTTCCATATCACAGAATGTGAAAGCTTGAGAACTAGTGGGGATTCAACTTACAATGCACTTGTGTCCCTATCTTCTAGGTTTGTGAATCTCACGCGTCCTTCAAAAGCGTGTGGTTCCTAGGATATTGTAATGACAGCTATCTAATATCAGCGCAGACATCAAGGAGAATATTGATGATAGAAAAATGCCTCGAGTCTAGTAAGGCGCGTAAATTCTACCTTTCTAGCTCCTCGACCGTTGGATAGATTATTGTGCTTTCCATGGTAAAATTTTATCCCTTGATCGATGAGTACGCTGATCGCCAACTTCAACTATAGATAGGAGTGCGGGGGACCTTTTACCATTTTTACATATTTGAGCTTTCAATTTCAAATTTCTAACAGAGAGAAGAAACCAAAGAACTCTGTTC